>NC_135504.1:1865358-2067858 GCF_052857255.1 Amblyomma americanum | reverse complement strand
AAAGTCGTGCCATCACATGATGTTGTGAGCTTTGGTGACCAAATTCAGAGGTTGCAAGAAGCCGGTTACCCGCCCCTTTTGATTTCGGCTGTCTCCGAAATCTGAATCCAGAAGTTGAAGCGACCTCATGATAAGAGACTTCCGGAAGCACGAAATAAATCTGTCCCTTTCATTCCTTACATTCACAAAGTTTCCCATGGCATAAAAAAAGTCGCAAGCAAACATGAGGTGCAAGTTGTGTTTCGGCCCCATCAAAGCTGTCAAAGATCTCTACTATGACTAAACCGGAAAAGAAACGACCGGTTTGCCCTATTAAACATCAAAAACAGTTCACCAAATGCAGGTCACAAGTTGTGTATTAGATTCCTCTAAGCTGTGGTCTCGTTTACATAAGGCAAACGGCTCGATGTTTCAATGAACGTGCCAGTGAGCACTTGCGGAATGTGCGCAACCAACACGGAAGCTTCCTTGCAGACCACTGCAAAACCTGCAAAGAGTGTCGTCCGGAACTAGACAAAACATTTTTTTTTTGAAGGGCGGGAAAGACAGGTTCGAACGAGAAGTAGTAGAGGCCTATTTTATTAAGAAAGCGGGAAGCGCAAGCGTTAGTAAACCATCCATTTCAATCAGTGACGCTGAGGTGGCTTTTCTCGAAGGGTGTCTTTAGGTTTTAATGTGTTTAAGTTTTCTCTGCATAGTTTGTTGGTCCTGGATATATTTTAACAGCCAAACGAGAATTGTGTAAAATTCAATACCTTTAGTTCTTTGAGGCTGAGAGGACTTCTCGAAGGTTTTAAGTTTTGACACTTGTTTTAGTACTTGACGCTGAGAGTATTTCTCGAAGCTTTTAAGCTTTCATGTCCATCATTTTTTTCGAGTTTGTTGTTGGTCATTCATTCATTATCACATGATGTGTTAAAGCAGGAATTTTGATATTGCGATCTGTTTGCCTTGGCCAAGCGTGGGTCTTTGTGGTGAGGATGAATTGCTTTCCTGTTGGTTTTGGCTCAGATAATCTTCGGACCTAGTCAAAAAAAAAGTTTGCATTTATCAGGAGTGTAGTGCTAAATGCATGAATGTATCTTCCGGTCTGTTAGAAGTAGCACCTACTTCCTGAATTCTGATTGTTGTTTACAATCTGTTATTCTTGTGTGATAGGCTTCTACGATACGGCTCGGGTGATTCATACAATGTAAGGGTTTGGGCGAATAAACCTCAGTTGCAAGTTGGCGCCTGTCCTGTTGTGTTCTTGTGCCTCTATTGTCCTTGTTCTTTTCGCGCCGTCCTGACATCATCTAGAAACTAATACTTAGCTATGCCGGGCAGCTCTCAAACACTTCGACCCTTACTTTTCCCGGGCAGCTGTCCTCACTGTGCGGAGAAGTCTTTGGACATCTATACCACATGGTGTGGACCGGCCCCTCCAACCCTGCTATCCTCCCTCACCCCAACCCATCCCGCGAGGACTGGGAGGTGACCCTGCTCGGCTGCCACGACCTATAGGCCCAACGGGCCTTGGTCGGGCACGCCAGGGCGGCGGCCGATGCCCGTGGGACCTCGAACTAAGGACCTGCACCTAGTACTTGTAAGGGCTGGCCCCCTCTGGGTCAGCTCATGCATAACTTCTGTTAAATGTTTTCCACCACCACCACCAGGGAGCCAGTTATGCGCCCTTTCTTTCCTCAAATTCATCGGAGTCTAGAACTTTGTCAACTCCAACGCCAATGAACACAATGAACGCCGACGGCCTATAGCTTCAGTGGCGGCGGCAGCTGCAGCTGAGTGACGTCACAGCTGTCACGCGGTTTCTAATTGGTTCAAGGTCAAGCTCGCGCACACGGCGCACACAGCGAAGACGCTACGGAGGAGAGCAGTAAATGCTGTCGCTTTTAAAACCGCACTCACTCCAGACAAGTGGGAACACCTCGCTGCTGTTTCTGACACGCACCGTTGCTGTAACTACAAAACGATGCCAAGTATAGGGTTTTTTCAGGCACCAAATTGTGCTTCCATTTTAGGATGGCCTTAAATAAAGAACACGGAGGCGGATGTATGCTTCCGCAACGCAAGGTGCTCTCCTGGACCTCTACAGGACTTGCCTTGCAGGCTTTGCCGGTGTTGTGAAGCAGATCATGCACACACTTTGTAACTAGAAGTGGTGCGGACTTAATTTTTGGGTTCACGCGCCTCAGTTTCACTCCTCGATATCGTGGCGAACACTCAGTGACTTGGCACTGAGATTCACGGGGTTTGCTATCTCCTGCTGGCAGTAGTACAGATACAAGATGGGTGCTCTAAGCCTCTGTGATTGCTAACTTCGCAACAAAATATCAGTGAATATAAGGCATCCTACTCTTTCAACACCTTTCAGGTCAGCCAATGTATTAGTGTTAGGGTTGCCCTTTTCCATTGTGGAGCTCTTTTGGGGCCAATATCTTCACTTTCAACAATCGTTGCGTAGGGGTTTGGAACCACCATTTTTAGCGCCAAAGATAAAAATATGGACCAGTGATCACCAAAGCTGCTGCGAATTTCAGCACAAATTGTGTCCTAGCTCCGCTTCCCTAAGATACTATACTAGCAAGAGAGGTTTCAGTGCATCTGAAGCTGACGTTAGCATCACATCAGGTGTCTCACAGAAACCTGACCGCACAACGGTATGGCGTTGGAAATGTCGCGTCAGGCGGCATCGCATTCGCGGTCGCGCACCTTCTTATCCCGGCGCCGTCGTCTCCCCTTCCCTTCCACGACATTCAGTCGCTTAATTACGTTAGATGCGTAGACAGCTGGGTTGGTTTGTAACACTTCGGCTCATGTTTCCAGCAGCGTCCGTGTTGTCTAGTGTCCGTGTGCTTTGTGTGGGCTGGAATGATGAGTCATAGCGTCGATTGACGGCCCGCTCAGGAGGCAAGGAGCACCTGGCGGGATAGTGGTGTCATTAAAGCCAGTTTCTGTGCACGTTCAGCACCTTCACTTGCGAATATGTACAGCCGCTACATTGCCTCAACCACAGCTTGAGTTGTAGCGAGGCCGGACGCGAGCTCGTGTACTTACCGTTGTAGCCTCCGTCCGGTAACTGGTCGATGTCGAGGATCGTGTAGTTGCAAATGTCCGGCGGCGGCAGCCGCTGTCCTAAGTATTCCGCAATCCGGTTGGGGCTCCTTGGGGCCTGGATGGTGCACAGCAGGGTGCTTGTCCCTGCAGCCACAGGTGGTGCAGCAGCTTGAATGCGCACCTATGAGTTTCCAAGCGGCTGTGCATTTGTGCGTCGGCAGAAAACATGTGAGCAATGTAACGGAAATATTAAAAATTAAATAGCCGGCTTTACATGTATCGAGCTAGTACAGGGGTGCACGGAGTCGTCGATCAAACTTGAGCGATTTCCGCATGCGGCTAATTTGACAGTAAGCGCACTTAAGTTGGCTAAAATTTTGTCGTTATCATTAACACCAAATTGTTGGCGTTAAATTTTTGGAGGGTTTCAAAAATGTACATATATGTTGTCTCCGTCAAGGAAATTTTACGGCCATCATTTTTTCCGCTTAGAGTAAAAGTGTGCGGGTTTAAATTTTTTAAGGCGACTATGCAATCTGGCGTTGCAGTGTTAGCGTCGTATTGAATGAACAGGTTTTCAGAGATATAATGAGCAAGCAAACAACCAGACAAAACAATGCTTCGGAGTTAAGATAGGGCCCGGAGTGTTTTTGATCGCACGCGCTGTTTCACGGCGAACCATAAAATTTCCGCAGAGCGACATATAGCCCTATTCTCCTAGCACTTTTGTAACACCAAGATGTAGCCCCTATCAACTGGGAACAGTCACATTACCTGCACCCTGTTTATTGTCTGCGACTTTGTGTAATCGAGTTTCATCCATAGGTAAGACTTTGGTGGTGTTAACATCGGGGCGTGGCAGCGGCCATAGGCGTGAAAAGATTTACATCTTCGCGCTTTTGTTTTAATCTAACAAAACAAAGACAATACACCCTGATAAACAAAACTGCAATAAGCAGTTCTGAACTGTGGGTAAACACTGTAATTTTAAAATTCGGGCTTGAACTAATGATAAAAAAGTTGCGGCGCATCCAAGTATGTGCTGAGCTAGTCCCTGCACGGAGGTCCACTCAATCCGGAGTCACTACAATCACGAATCGTGATATGCTGTGGAGAACAGAAAGTTTTGTTGTCGAACAATGAGAAACATACTTTGCAAAGACAAACGCTTGGAGAGTGATAACAGAAGAAGCAATTATTTTACTGTTCGCAACATCCCATATCGAAGAAGGCACACACATGATTAGGTATTAACTCCTCACGAATTACGTGCACGCCATTCTTTTGGTTTATTGAGTTCAATGTTCCAAAGCGCCTTAGGATATGAGATACGCCACACTGAAGGGCTCAGGATAATTTCGACCACATGGCGTTCGTGTATACTAGCACTAACATCGCACAGTGCAGATGCCTCTAGCATTTCAGCTCCATCGAAATTCGTAATCAGGGCGTAGAATGGTCTATTGTGAAAATACTGGAAGATGTCTATACCTACTGCACCCGCGGCGGTTGCTCAGTGGTTAGAGCGCTCGGCTACTGAGCCGGAGTTCCCGGGCTCGAACACGACTGCGGCGGTTGCGTTTTTATGGAGGCAAAACGCTAAGGCGCCCGTGTGCTGGGCGATGTCAGTGCACGTTAAATATCCCCAGGTGGTCGAAATTATTCCGGGGCCCTCCACTAGGGCACCTTCTTCTGCCCTTCTTCTTTCACTCCCTCCTTTACCCCTTCCCTCACGGCGCGGTTCAGGTGTCCAAAGATATATGAGACAGATACTGCGCCATTTCCTTTCCCCAAAACCAAGTATTATTATTATTATTATTATTATTATTATTATTATTATTATTATTATTATTATTATTATTATTATTATTATTATTATTATTATTATTATTATTATTTTTATTATTAATATTATTATTATCATCATCATCTTTGTTTTCTTGTTTTCGCTTATTTGCTTCATGCTTGCTGTCACGCCTAGTTTATGTGTCTTTTTTTTCTATCGCCTTGACTGCTGCATTACCTCCCCTGAGTGTCTTCCTTAGTAGTGAAATAAATTTACATTTTGTGCGTGTGAATGATGTACCAGCACCAAGACCTTTGGGTTGTTCCTGGGCACCGAAAAATAAAGATTGACTATTATTATTATTATTATTATTATTATTATTATTATTATTATTATTATTATTATTATTATTATTATTATTATTATTATTATTATTATTATTATTATTATTGCTACTGCACAGCCCTGCATGAATTCAGCAATAAAATTTCAATAAGGAAGCGCGTCAGGCAGGGAGACACGATCTCGCCAGTGATATTCACCACCTGTTTACAGGAAGTATTCAGAGGCCTGGATCAGAAACAGTTGGGGATAAGAGTTAATGGAGAACACCTAAATAATCTTCGATTCGCTGATGACATTGCCTTTGTGTGTCACTCAGTAGATGAACTGCAAATCATGATCAATGAGTTAGACAGGCAGAGCAGAACGCTGGATCTTAAAATTAACATGCAGAAAACCAAAGTAATGTTCAACAGTCCAGAAAGGGAACATCAGTTCACAATTGGCAGGGAGGTGCTGGAAGTGGTAAAGGAATACGTCTAGTTAGGGCAGGTAGGGACAACTGATCCGGATCTTGAGAAGGAAACAATTAGAAGTATAAGTATAAGGTGGAGCGCACATGACAGGTTCTCTCAGATCATGAATAGCAGTTTACCAATATCCCTCGAGAGAAAAGTGTACAAGAGCTCCATCTTACCAGTGCTCAACTACGGGGCAGAAACGTGGAGGCTAACGAAAAGGGTTCAGCTTAAGTTAAGGACAACGCAGCGAGGCATGGAAAGCAAAGCGATAGGTGTAATGTTGAGAGAGAGGAAGCGGGCAGAGCGGGTGAAAGAAGAAATGCGTGTTAATGACATCCTAGTCGGACACAAGAGGAAGAAGTGGGCTTGGGCAGGTCATGTAATGCGAAGGAAAGATAACTCTTCCTGCTTAAAGGTGGCAGAATAGATTCCAAGTGAAGGCAAGCGTAGCAGGGTGCGGCAGAATGTTAGGTAGGCTGATGAGATTACGAAGTTTGCGGGCATACGGTGGGCGCAGCTGGCAAAAGACAGGGTTAATTGGAGAGATATGGGAGAGGCCTTTGCCTTGCAGTGGGAGTAGTCAGGCTGATGATGATGTTGATGATGATAATGATGAAGTGCAACCGCCGCGGCCATGATCGTACCGGTGTCTTTCGAGTCAGTTGAAGAGCACCATAACCACTGAGCCGCCGCGGCGGCTACCCAATACTGCGCCTTGGGCAGTGTTCCCCCTTGAGAACATGACGAAACGGGAATGCAGGTCATGACTTCCTTTGAATCAATCACACACCAATAGAGAACGATTGGAATCAATGCAGAATTTTAAGATTATTCTGGTACTCTAGTGTCAGTACTCAGAAAGGTGTTCCTTTTTTTACTTCGTTGGGAGCTTGCTCCCTATAGCCCGAACGGATATCGGCTGCACAGCAATACATGTACTTTTTCTAGCTCCTGTTACGAGCACGGCAACGAAAGTGATTTCCACGCAAAATGGGGACTTCACTCCGTAAACGTACAGTTAGTTGGCCAGATTGCTCTTGGTGCCGTAGAGGAGCTTGTTGTAGGCATGGTTCCTCTCGGCGTGGTCGCAGATACTGAACAGAGCGTACAGTGGGAAAGGACATATTATTTCCAGCTCCAGACATGTTATTTCTAGGAGATTTCTACGGCTAGTAAACTCTAAACGATGTGCCTCTGAATAATTAGGATATAAATAATACACTGGAAACACGTATGCGCTATGGTAGCGACAATGAAAACAGTAAGAGGCATCTGGGAGCCTTCATCTGCTTGTGAAAGAGATACAGCAAATCTTCCGTGTGCGATAAATACATTTGACGCTGAATAAGGAAGCCATCAAGAAATAACCACAAAAATAGTATAAAGGCAAAACCTAAGATAGGAGAATTAATGACGTTTGCGATAAGACGGACTCACACTGAATAGACATAAGCAGACCCGCACATAGAATAGACATAAGCAAAGAACCATCTTTAAGGCGCGCCTTGAGAAGCACCAAGAAAGTTGAATGAAAAATATTCTCCTTGATTTGATAGAGAAAGAATGCATAAAACATTGTGAACAATATCCGGGAAGAGGTATTTTGCGTGCAAAAAGCTGCCGAAAGACGCCAAACTAAAGTTAAATAAATCATAAAATAAGACAAACGCCCTAGAATAATTGAACGAACCAAAAACAGAGTCAAGTTATGTTGGATTCTCTTACTGGTTGCGGTAGGAGCCCCAGAAGAGGCTGAAAGATTTGAAAAGGAAAAAGGATCAAAATAATTAGCACAGAAATTCATTGTTGCCATGCGCCAAAATTCTTAAATAAATCATGCTGGATTCTCTTACTGCTTGTGGTAGTAGCCCTGGGAAAGGCTGAAAGTTTGAAAAGGAAAAAAAGATCAAAATAATTAGCACAGAAATTCATTGTTGCCATGCGCCAAAATGCCTAAATAAATCATGTTGGATTATCTTACTGCTTGCGGTAGTAGCCCTAGGAATGACTGAAAGATTTGAAAAAAAAATCAAAATAATTAGCGCAGAAATTCATCGTTGCCATGCACCAAAATGCTTAAAAAAACACGTGAAAATTTTGTATATGTGGAGACTGGCAACAGAAACAAAACGTGCCTTTTTTATTTGGAAGTAGTGCAGCTTCACGGTTGTTTTCGTGACCATGGTGATAAAAAAAATATCCACAATAGACCGCAAAATACTTACGATTCTCTCCATGCTCTAAAATGTAACGGAAAAAAGATTTATGCAAGAAATCAGTAGAGCCCTTTGGAGAGGATTACCAGTAGACCAAATTACAAAAGTCCATTGAACGCAGAGGTGAAACCACATGACTGTGCATATGCAGGGGTGAAAGGACTGAGAAATATCGGCATCCCTTCTCACCGCCCGTACAGTCGTGGAAAAAAGTTTACGAGATGCGGATTCGCGGAAAAGGATTTTTTTTTTGCTGCATTGGCTCATTAGCTAGTCATTCCGTATTTGTTTGAGCGGGTGTTGCCCGCAAGTCACCTCTAGCTTTTATGTTTTTCAGTCACCTCCTTTGACTGGTCGTGACCTCTAGCTTTTGTTTCTCAGTGACCTGCTTTGAATGTTCGGGCCCAAGTGAATATTTTTCCACACCCCGATCCGCTAAGCGTTTCTCCACCAGTGTACAGCAGATGCATGTTTCAGGAATGCAACATCGGGTGCCGAACAAAGCACATCTCCAACTGATGGAGATGTGTGTGTGTGTGTGTGTGTGTGTGTGTGTGTGTGTGTGTGTGTGTGTGTGTGTGTGTGTGTGTGTGTGTGTGTGTGTGTGTGTGTGTGTGTGTGTGTGTGTGTGTGTGTGTGTGTGTGTGTGTGTGTGTGTGTGTGTGTGTGTGTGTGTGTGTGTGTGTGTGTGTGTGTGTGTGTGTGTGTGTGTGTGTGTGTGTGTGTCACTGCGCTTTCGGAGTATTAAGTCTGTATCATTGGGTGCACCTTTGGGGAAGCAGATCTTTTCGACAGTTACCTTGGCTTTCTCTCTTCAGTGCTCTGAGGTGGAAAGTCCCCACGATAATTAAAATCTTTTACCTTGTGTCTCCTTTCCAAGCCGGAGATGCAAAACCTCAAATATTATAATCTCGCTTTTTGTTCTTTAACTGACTTGGCGCGTCAGATGGCGACCTTCGGAGACCCCTGAGAGAGCACAACGTTTTATGCCAGACCTGTAAAAGAAAATGGCGTAGATTTATATGGTCCTGTCCACTCACTTCACACAGTGCCCCAAAGAGTGTACCGGTGGCACGAATTTCAGAACCAGGCCTTTAATATTGCTCGCCATTGTTGTCAAGAACGCAGAGTGTTTAAAGGGAAGAATTAAGGTTGATCTTTTTGTTAATCTTTGCTGGAGTCGCTCACGCGCTCACTCACAAAAGTATATGAAATACTTTTTGAAAATATTTGTTTCTTTGATTACTTCTCGAAGCAAACTGCATTAAAACATATTTTGTTACAGTAGCCGTGCGATGTTCTAAATGTTCAAGTAAGCAGAAGCCCAAGAAAATGTATGACAGGCACCGAGACAATCCCTCTAAGTTAATAGGGGACATGCGCAAATCTGTTGTGCGAATCTTCCGTTGCTGTGTGCATATAGCAGCTTTAGCGATAGAGAAACCCCTATTATCTCTACGCCCGTGCGCACGGCGGAATGCTAGAAATTTTCATTTTGTCCCTATAAGATTCTGCAATTCACATAGCTCTAGATGACATTTTGTTAAATGAGACGTAATGTAGAAACAGCTTCAAATCAATAAAATACTTCACGGATATTTGCTACGTCTCCGCGAGCGCTGCATCGGCGTGAGGATCCTTTCGGCAACGAAATGGCCCTAAATTTAGTGGTTTTCTTCAAATAGGTGGCGGCGCCATTTTCTGATTACAAGGTTTTTTAGCTTCAACAAGCTATCTTGATAATGCTAGGTTTGAGAGCGTGATTATGTTTGCCTGAAATTATGGCCGCTGCAGAGTGGCATCATGGAGAATAACCCGTTATTTTCCCCGCTGTCCGTTCAACAGACGGGCATTCCTGAGGCGAGAAGGTCGAAGGAGCTGGCTCGTGTCCTCTGCCGGCAGTTGGTACAGACTGCGCCATTGACCTGGGCTCGTTGTTACAATATTCTGTAAGGCTACGAATGTAACGGCCAAAAACAAGAAAAATAAATGAGTGCGCCGCTATCAACCACTAAAGAACGCCTCAAGGCTGGGGCGGAAAGAATACCGCATAGAAAAGAATAATTGAAAGCAAAAAGGCTACACTACAGGCTAAACGCTAACCTGCGAATGCTGAACTATTGCGGTAAGGAGGAACTCCAAAGATATCGACTATCTCGTCGTCGAGAGTAGGCGTAAGAATGAAATGCAATGCAGGAAAGGCATGCTGCATGGTTAGTGCTTGTGGAAGTCGCACTCGCGCATTGGCCAGGTCCTTCGGCTGCCGAAGCCGCTGCTGATTAAGCCCTCTTCTGTTTTCCGCACATGGGCTGCGTCTACGGCTTTCGTGGCTTGCGGAGCCACAGCCAGCGACCGCTCCTCTAGAGTCGCACAGCAGTACTTGCCGCTTCCCGTGCCGCTCCGTCGAGCCGCAACGCTTTTCGCCTCAGGTCTCGGCCTTCTTTGGTGCACGTGTCGCTTGACGCGATGTTTGGCCTTGACGACGGGTTGCGCTGCGTTCGGCGCTTTCTCACCGTCGTGCGCGGCCGCATGACGCTGCCATCGGCAACACCTTTCCACCTCGTGACACGTTCTGCTGCAGCGAAAGGTCGCCGCGGGAAAGCAGAATAAACAGGCTCCAAAGATCATGAGAACGACTATAGACACGTGCCACGAAGCAACCAACTAAGCCCAGATTGGGGGCTGAGCATCTTATATGCTTGAAAGCGAGGTACCGGGACAGGTGCGCATACCACTGGGTGTTACAGGAGTCAGGATACACAGGCTGGCTGCGTAGATGTTCTTCTTTCTTCTCTGCTCGCCCTGCACAACGCATGAAGCTGCTCTGATTGTCGTCCACAAATGAAAAAAGACAGCGCATGCAAACTACGGCGGATTGGCCATCACATTTCCCCAAATTCCGGCAGAAGATTTAGAAAAAGCGCCTGTTAAGTCTTCGGCAGGCGTAATTTAAAATAATAAAGCAGCGCGTAACAAGACAGGACAACAGGAGGAGCACAGAACGACACGAGCGCTCGTGTTGTTCGTTGTTCCTCCTTTTGTCCTATGTTGGTACGCGCTGTTCTATTATTATGTATCACCAACTCGCCCAACAAGCAACACTTCTGTAACTTGAAACTTTACTCGGCTCGGACAACTGCGGTGACGTTTGAGAAAAAGACGAACAGCTCGAATGATGCAGCTCCAGTTCTATCCCTGCTTTCGCAGAAAGATTTATTCCCGACGCGCCGGATTTCTCGCCGTGCTTCACTGTGATGCCATTTCTTTGCCCCTTTAAAAAGAAATGGGTCAACATTCTGCATAGTTCGGACATCGGTAATATGTCGTTAAAAGAAAAAGAACATAAGGACAACTCTTCCCTTCTATTCATCTTGCACTGCAAATATGAGAATAAAAGGCGAAGAGAGCAATGAAAAAATAAATAAGCATAAACCGTTTCGTTACAACGAGGTTCGACTGCACATCTATTTAGGGCAGATAGTGACCGCAGATCCGGATCACTAGAGTGAAATAACTATAAGAATGGGCTGCATATGGCAGGTTCTCTTCGGTCATGATTGGCAGTTTCAGAATATCCATCAAGAGAAGTATAGAAAAGGCTTATCTTACCGGTATGGGCCACAAAAAAGGAGGATAACTTAAAGGGTTCAGACTAAATTGATGAAGGCGCAGCGAGCCATGGAAAGAAAAGTGATACATGTAACTTTAAGAGACACGAAGAGGGCAGTGTAGGCCAAGGAACAAACGACGGTCGATGACTTCTTAGTCGAAATGAAGAGGAAGATCTGGGCGTGGGCAGGGCATGTAATGCGGAGGCAAAATAACCGCTGGTCCTCAAGGGCAACGGAGTGGATTTTAAGACAAGGCAAGCGTAGCAGGGGGTGGCAGAAAGTTAGGTGGGCTGATGAGATTAAGAAGTTTGCAGGCATAGAGTGGGCGCAGCTGCCAAAGGACAGGGTTAATTGAAGAGCCATAGGGGAGGTCTTTGCCCTGCGGTGGAAGTAGTCAGACTTGTGATGATGTGGCCTCTAAGGTGTACGTACATACCCTGTTAGTTTTCACGTTCATACCCGTACGTTCATACCCTGTTAAGTAAGCGGTTGACCAGTCAACAGCAGCAGACGGGCAGACGGGCAGGCAGGCGGGCGGGCGGGCAGGAAGGCAAGGCAAGGCAAGGCAAGGCAAGGCAAGGCAAGGCAGGGCAGGGCAGGGCAGGGCAGGGCAGGGCAGGGCAGGGCAGGGCAGGCAGGCAGGCAGGCAGGCAGGCGTGATCAAACCCGCGACTTTCGAGTTCGACGGCCTCAAGCCTCAGTCAAACGTTCTATAATCTTGTTTCCTGACCCGTTCAAACCTCTACACATTTTTCAATAGGATAAGCGAGGCGTTACGCGAAGGTAATGTTTTTACAATTTTCTCTGAGCAACGCAAGAGCCAGCGCAAGGCAGCTTCGAGCATGGAGGCTTTCTTGTTGCCGCAAAAAGTATCCAAAACTACCGTAGGTTCATGTTCGGAAGAGGAAAAATAATAAAATGTTTTGCCAAGATGTCCAAAAAGAATGGGGACCCATCAGGTACGAAACGAAAGCCGTTGGGGATTATTACGATCGCTGTGCTCTCGCTTTTTCGTTTTTCACTGCGTGCGGAAAGCGGTGACGTCAGTGTGAGCTCAGGTTTTTTGGAGACATGAGATGTCCTTGCACTCACATGCTTCGCGTGGAAACAAACTGTGAAGCCAGCTCATCTCTTCTGTTATCAATTATTTTCGAAGGCTCTAGCACTTTTTGAATGGGAAAAAAAAGGGTGGAAGGTTTTCATCATGATGCGAAGGGAAACGAGCGCTGACTGGTCTTTTAATGAAGCAGCTTTCCTGGCAGGCACGCGTGAATACTCTTGCTCCAGTCGCTCCGCGTATCATTGCTTAATCAAGGGGGTAGCGTTTTTTGTCGTGGCGAAAAATAAAATTCAACGATTTTGCACATCAATTCGGACTCGTCTCGGAATCGTTGAGGTGTCAACGAAAATGCATCCGCTTTGCGTGGGGTGGAAGGATATCGCCGATTTATCCCCAGAACACACAGTTACATATGCGGCGACACATGCAGAAATAAAAAGTAATAAAGAATTTTTTTAAAAACTTGAGTTGCTTTACTTGATGGTGCATATCACAACAAAGAACTTTTGGTTATTTGAACGCGCACTCATGCCGACCGAAGCGCAGATGCAAACTTCTCAGCTACACCCTGAGAGCGGCGGCGGAGCGGCCGACTTGAAACGAGCCGGATGCTGGTGCCGCCACATGAGCCACTCTCATCGGCGGTGTAGTTACACCCAACGTGTGTTACAATGCAGGTTGCTTGTACAACGAATGGAACTTAGCCACGAAAATACGTGCGCCTTTATTGGGAACCTATGATGGTAGAAAGATGAGAGAGAGAGAGAGAAAACTTTATTTCCACTCAATATTGAAGTTGCACTAAAGGGGATTCTGAGCTCGTCTTTTTTACCGCGGGAACTGCATCTACACGCTCCGGGCATACTTAGAAATTTTGAATTATTCTCCTCTGGAACCGATTTCTATATTTAATCGAATTAAGCATCCCGGCTCCTGATTTTTTATTTAACTCGCCTACGAAAGTAGGAGGAGTCAACCAACGCGTGCAGTGCCTTTCAGCGTATTTCTGAGTCCAGCTCGGTGAAGGAAAATGCAGTGGCAGCTTAAGTACGCCTCCACTGCTCTTCGCGCTCTCTATCTCACCAGGATTGAGGACGTGCAGTCTCCGAACTGTAGTTGAGGCATTTCAACGCGCTGTAGGAGTTGTGTGTCCCAAGAACTGGAAGCAGCGCTCTCTCACGGCCCCTTGGTAAAATCGTTCTTCTGAAGATGTCACCTTCTTAAGAGACGCGCCACGCAGGAATGTAGGCTCGCCGGCGAGGATGGTGCGATTAAAAAAAATGGCTACTAAATGTGCCAGAATAGAAGTAGCCAGAGTGCCAGGCCGAACTTTTCGTCGCCAGACGGGATCGTAAAGTAGCCAGTCTGGCGCTCATCAACGGTAACCGTGTGGGCCGGGGCGGACGTGTGTGGCTGCGCGCCCGGCGCCGACTCAGCCGAAGCTCTTCTCTCCGTGGCTACGGGCGTTTTGGTTGCCAGGGCAACGGCCGCCTCGGCTCACCACTCTTCGCCTCGGTGTGAGCGCGCTAATGGCATCTGCATCGAAGCCGTGCTGGCAGTCGAGACTCAACGCGCTGTTTCGTGGTGATGGCTGCCCCGTCTTCCCGTGACATCAAAAGGACGGCCTGTGTATGGCGCAGCTTCTAGGAAAAGTGAGACCTCTGCCACGCTGCCGAACCGTCGTCGTGTGGGCAGACAAAAGTGCGTGGACTGTGAGGAGCCCACTGCCGCACTTTAGGCTGGTGAGCATTGTTCGTTTTACTTTTAAACAAGAAGTTGAATTTGCTAGAGCCAGAGTACTCAATTGCACAGGGCCAATTCTTTACGCATCGACCCGCCGGCTCGTCAGCGGCGCTGAGCGGCTAAACAAGCGAGACTGAGCGCATCTGAAACAACTACTCTCGCTTGTTTATCCGCGCCACGACTGGGCGCTGTGAAGCCCGCGTGTCGATGATGGCGTTAACGAAACGACCGGATGTGCGCAGAATACTGCCACTGAAATGAAACGATAGCGCCTTTATATCACGGTAATTCGCGCTCGTAATCTGCCGTCATGACCAGCTGTCGGCGCGACAGTGGAAGAGGGCGCTGAAAGCCGGAAGTTCAGAGTGAAACTGTGCGTTATTGCGTTTATATTCGCGCACTGAGGAATACACTTGTTACTTTTTTTATTTTTATGACTACATTATTTCCTCTCACTTCTGCACTTTTACAAGAACGTTCATTGCAGGACTGTAAACATAAGTTGAAAGCTTGCCCATGTCGTTCCGCTATGTGACCTTGCACATTGGGCATCAGGTTGTAATGAAGCCGTTCGTGTCGTCATGCCGCGACAGCATGCTCGGTCCAATCAAAGTATGCTTTCAGTGCATGATTATGTCTGTTGACATATTCCAGTGACGAGGCGAGGTTAATCAATGCGCACAAATTTGCGGTTGTGGCTTATTCTGGCGAAGAGAGATCGGGATATTTTTTTTTTCACTACCTGCACTCAGATTGCATCGAATATAGCTACAGTTGTCGAACTTTTAGTCGTCACTCGATCCAAAATCCCTGGTCAGCGTGATTTATTTATTGTAGATATTGTATTTCATGCGCACTTTGCCCTTCACGACGTTGCACTAAGAGGGACCTTCTTAAGATTTACAAGGCATCGCATTATGTCGAGAGCGAAAAATTCGACGTTCACCGGCTGACCAAAAATTATGTTCACACGCGGGATGAGCCATATGAAACATGCGGATACAGCGGCTGGAACTTTCGAGTATGTGCCACCTGTGTTCACGTGAGGTGAGCTTTGGAGCGGCCGCCGCCAGGAGAACCGAGTGCAGGGTGTTGAAAAGCTGTCGTCGCGCATTGGGCCTGGAGAGGACGAACACACCTATATGCCTACACAAAACCTGCTATTTTTTTGGTCGCATTGCCTGTTATTGTTTGCCGTGTTCTATAAGCATATCCATTTTTCATTTCACTTGGCGTGACGTTCGAGCGACGGCAGGTTGAGACGAAGATTCGGACGAAAGTGGCTAGTCACAGAGATCACCATCCAGCGTGTCCCCGCGTCGACGCTAGCCTTCGCCACTCCCGGCACGCGCCTTGGCTGCGAAATGCAGCGAATGGCGATGTCCGGGTCGCTTCCCGTGGACGATTGAATGTCGCAGCTACGTCACTGAGCAGAAGTGGCCAATGCCAGAGGATCCGAAGTGGAAAGCGGGTAATGGATCCTTGCAGAATACGGCCCCTGTTTGTGGTCTTTTTTCTGGCTCGTCAAAGCCCCATTTTCGGCGAGGATGGCCACTTTTTGCTGAGGACGCCGTACTCTCTATTGATAGAGGCCAGCTGCAGTTTGTCCTGGAGGTTTCTTCTAGCCGTTACGCAACCATTTGCAGTTGGCGTGTGCACGCTCCATTCCGTCGTCTACACAAGTTGTCAACGACGCCAGCAGGCTCACATTGAAATGGGTTGCAGCCGCGATTCCCTCACCAGCCGGACACGAGACACCTTGTTTCGTTGCTAGGCGTTGTGGTGTGAAAGAGAACATCCGCCAACTTACATGCGCCGGCAAAATGTCCGGAGCTGGTAGAAGGGATTTCAAGAGGTAAGAAAGAAGTCGCCATTTATGTCGTCGACCAGCACAGAATTATACGCGCATGCTTACAGAAGAAACATAATTGACGCAGTCGTGGCTAATCCAGTTGTCCTTACAATATTTCGCCGTCGCGACGTGGTTCGTCCGCAATACAGTTTTTTTTTATATTCTTGCTCGTCCGTATCATTCGTGTTTTTTTTTTCCTTTTTCACTGATGTCTCCATATTTAATCTATTGAAATGCGCATGCAGCGTTTACAGTTTGCATTTTCGCGGAATTAAGTGCATTTTGAAATCAGCCCTATACGCGTGTTTTTGTGCGAACACTGATGTGTGTGATTAGCTTCCATAATATTTCTCTGCACCTTTTTATCTGAGATGTTCATGCTTCATCACAGCCGCCAGTACTCGTGTCACCTTGGCGGGCTTCGAACTGGCCCGCTCTTATACTGGCTATGGTCCAACAAAAAAAAAGAGAATTTCTTTCACAGCCGACAGGCTTTCTCTTGAAGCCTTTGTTAGAGCCCACTCGTTCACCTCGGCGGAATAGACGAATAGTCGTAGTGCTTTGCTATGGCCACAGTTTTTGCCAAATGCTGACTATCTACACTTATCTACATATTCTTTCCTTATAACTGACCTGTACGTCTTAAAATGACTCATCAAACGGCTGCCTTACCTTACTCATACTGATCGTCCTCGACATTATTTCGGCATTGCAAATGGAGGCCCTGTCCCCACTCGTGGCTATTCGCAAGCTAGATGGCTTGCGAATGGTTTTCTCATCCATTCCATTCATGACGGCATCGTTACCCTCCCCTACTCTCTTCTGCTGCTCTTCCCTCGCTGGCGACAGCAGCCAGCCAGAAATGACAGTTTTAGAAACTTGCATGACTGCTGCGCCACCCGCTTTGTGACAACCTTCTCTTTCCAGTAAACATGCTTTAGGAAAAGCAATGCGCGTGGAAATGGTCAAAATTTGGAACCCAGCGCTAGTTAGGGAGTCCGAATGCAGTCTTTATTGCGTAAAATGGGTGCAGTTATTCGGCATGTGCATCGGCCACTGAGAGCAGAAATGTGTTTTGTACCAGAAGGGGAGGATAGATGCATCGCGTAACAGATTTTTCGAAGGGCAAGCTGATATGTATGCATGATGAAATAGCAGACACAGATATACGTTGCGTCATGGGCTCCTACAGCGTTTGCGCGTTGTGTCTTCAGTTCTTACTAAGTTATGCGCGGGGTCTTTTTTTTAAGCGATGTTTATTGCCTCAGGGCAATTGCCTTACAGTGCAGAACCTGCCGAGCAATGATGGCTGCGCACTGCCGAGCTCCTTCGCCCAAGATGAATTGTTCGTGAGAGCCATCCACAACGTTCACCTCCACTGTTCCATGAACGAACTGAAATTTGAACAAATGGTTGCACATTAGACACTTAACTTTACCAATCAGCGGTAAAATAGCTTACACGCTCATTGGAAGGCCGGCGTTCTACAGCACAGAAATAGAGACTGCCTACTTAGTCGCACAATCTTGTGACAATGCTACTGGTGAAATTTTCACTAGAAAGAACACAAAAATATGATTGCCTGCTTCAGGTACTCGGACTATAATGCTGCGGGGATGTAATGCGGGGATAAAATGCTAACATTGCTCGTTGAATGCCAGGGACCCGTGATACTGAAGTGTCCACTTCGGTCGGCGCCGAATAGTCGTAGCACAAAATCTTGAAGTGGCGGCTGCAAGATGTCTGCGTATCCCATTTTTTATGTTACGTCTTTTTGGATAAAACCTTGTTTGCTATTTCATTGATAAATGTCGTACAGAAGGGAAACATTATAAGTCGAACTTATATAAAGGCGTCCATAACGGTTACTAGATAAAGGCAAGTGTGTTTGTTAAAAGCGTGGTGAGAGCTTCATCAGGGAAAAAAAATATGTAAGAACACCGAACCGAATGGCATGCAACAGAGTAGACTATAGGCAATATATATTTAAATGAACGCTCCGTGTTTCAGGCACATCTGCTTACAATGAAAATAACTATGCAAGACCATGCAAATAAGCAGCGCCAGCAGTTTGGCAAGCTATCAATGACCACTTAGAGGATACTTCCAGAATACAGACCCTGCTTTTGCTTCGCGTGCTTTGCCTTTTTTTTCAGGAACAAATAAGGAGGAAATGCAACGAAATGGCAGCAAGGAAGGAAATTTCAACAAACGTCGTTTGCACAGGATTTGGCACTTGGCTTCAGTGCACTGTTTCTTCAACCTATAAACTACTGTAGCTAACACCGTTGCATGCCATTCGGTTCGGGCTTCTTAGAGATTTTTTTGCCCTAATGAAGCTCATCCGGCCGAATACTCGATAACCCCGCGAAAATTAACAATCCGCTATGTTCTCACCTCTGAGAGGCCGTAGTCTGGTGGCAACTGTTTCGCCATCTCTCGCGGCCGAGATGCTTTGATGAGAACGACGTCACCGCGGAACTTTGTGTTCGGCTGATAGTTTGAACCGACACTGAGGAGGTCATAGAAAGCTCGCATCGCCGTGGCCACATCCCGGCGACTCAAATGCACGTCTGGAATGGTCCCGAAAAGGATGTCAGTGGCCACTTCCGTCTTGGCGTCCCAGGAAGGACACTGGTTCAGCTGGTGTCGAACCTGCGAGCGGTGACGTAGACTGTTACCAGAATCGTGTGGCTGTACGCACTTCTCTGAATGCGCCGTGAGCTTAGACAGGACGGCATTTTCTGCCCTACTCGTTGCTATATTTCGCTTAAAGTCAATACTCCTGGATTATTGTGGAAGTTATTAATTTTCGCCCTCCACCGAGGCCCATCAAGTGACAACCCACACCACTAACCACAGCTCTCAGTGTTGTTGCTCTCCCACCGAATGGAACTGGTCGACGAAAATTAAGTGCTCTGCCTCGGTCAGTGCTCGGACTATAGCTAATTACCCGACAATTCCTAGCTTCTGAACTGCTCTACATTGCACAAAACATGAAGCTAGCGGAAAAAAATAAGTTGCGGGGCTCCACCAATTGCTGCCTGCTCTGCTTAATGGTGCCGCCACCGTTTCTCAACCTCCGCGAAGTGGTTACTTGGAATAGTCGTGGTTCAGAGCAAGGTATCCCAACTGGCATGGTGCCGATTCCAAAGACCCGCTGCTAGGCTTAAATTCATTACGCGATAAAAAAATTAATGCCTAAAAAGCGTACGCCAGTGTAGTCTTTATTACTGAGCTGCATTTGACTGAAACTCTCATCTCCGGGGTAGAAACGTGTATCTTTCTGAAGCTATAGGCGGCACTGATGCCATTGTTGCCCTCCTCAAAAGCCTGCCGCACACAACTACCACTCTAAAAAAAATTATGCGCTGCCTATATCAAATTAGGTTTTAGACGCTTGCGAAGTCACATGACCAAAAAACATTCATCACAGTTATCATGAGTCATCCAAGACAGAGCTATTCTGCCTGGTTCACGGACGCTCTTCCTGAATTGAAGCGATAGTAGGAGCAAAGTTTTTCGTGAACATGCATTTTTGAAACACGAGCTGCCTTGATCTATCGAATGACGACTGGGTGACGGATTTTCTTCCGCGTGAAGGATTGGACGTATTTTGAAATAATTTTACACTTTCACTCAGATGAAGACAACACACCAAGCTAAAGACTTTCAAAGCCCCACGGTTCCCTTCGCATCTGCGACTGACGGGCTTAACAGCACGCACTAAAATGCACCCTGTGCTCTTTATTTCAACGCCGAGGGCCGTCTTTAAATATAATAGCCGTCATCCGACTGCACTGGTCGTCATCAAACACAAGAGATTCTATTCTCACCGTGCCCGCAGTGGGGCTGCAAGATTATCCTTCCAAGAAGCGCGCTTATATCTGTCACGTCCTGCTTGGATGGCGCAATTTCAGCTATCGTGGCCTCACTTTTTATCGTTCCAGAAGAGGACGAATGCCATTCTTCACTATTCACTATCTGGAGGCCTAAGACAACCTGGTTCTCTTGTTATATTGCACGGCCGACAATTGAAGGCAATTGTTTCTTTTTACTCGTTTTCAAGCGAATTGATCATGAAGGATATTTAGGGTCTAACGCTAGCCATAACTGAGGAGCGCCAGCAATAAGGTCAGCGGCGAGTTCAGATCTTTCGAATATCATATCCGGTTGAACCCATCCAAAACATTCAAGGAGTATTAGAAAGGTGTGTATACCTACTATTGCATATAAATATTCTGTTGTGTCTGCGATATGAGTTTACTGAAGGATAATTGATGCATAGGAACTAAAAGCCTTAAAATCAGATAAAAAAAGGGTTCTATATTGTCTCCCACCAGCACCTCATGATAGCTGCCCTTGATCAGGGGATAAGTAGCACTCGTGCGCCATTAGTTTACCTCGAGAACATCGATGTCGGCGTACTGCATCAGGAATGTGCAGATGAGAGACGTTTCGGCATCGTGCTCGCTCCCCTCTAGACGGGACTTGTGGTGCGACCACAGCGCTGCAACGTAGCGGGGCCCGCCGTCGAGCAGCGTGAGGCTGCCCACGGAGGCACCAGAGGCCTGAAGCTGCACGGCCGCCTCGAACACCACAGCTGCTCCGTAAGAGTAACCCGCCAGGTGGTACGGGCCTGCCGGCTGCACTTGCAACATTCTCTGTGCCGCGGAGAAAAGGAAATCAATGTCAAGCCGGGCGTGCTTTCTTTCGTGCGCTAGTCTCGGTATGCATTCTAAAACTGTCCGGCGTCTGTGTTTAGCGTTCTCCTCCTGCGCAACCTGGTAGGGAGCCGGCTAACAGGTGGAGGCTCTCCACTTGAAGCGGAGAGCCTCAGACAACAGCAGGCCTTCGAGCAAAACGGACAGCCTTGCCCAGGGAAGTGCGTGTTCAAAATTGAGGCTTGCGGGAGCTATTCCTCATCCGCATTGCTAGGGATGCCATTCAACAGCTAAATGCAATGACCAGTAGTAGTGAAAGTCCATTTCTTGCCTTTTTTTCCCATCGTGCGGCCGGTCAGACAATCTTATGCATCGTAAGGAAAGAAACCATTTATACTTGTCTTTATCGCAAATTGGTACAGAGATACGTATTCGCGCATCTCTTTTATACACTCAGGGTGCGAGCTTGGAGCATGGCAGAAGACGCACTTCACCATAAATCTTCCTTTACACCATACCCTTTCATGGTGGCCCATGGCGTTCAGCATTCTCAACTAAGCCGCCTCTCGTGTCCCTCCATCTCGACGAAATAATTTGTTTCGCGAAGGAATTATTTCTGACTCATGCACACCTTCATGCAACCAATGTGCTGTAGCTACAAAATCGCAAGCGTGGTATGGCCGCAATATATCTTCTATAATGGTACCCTCATTTACGATGCTGTGTAGGTAAAATGAGTAAATTTCAAAGTTTAGTCTTTTCATCCCTTGTCGTTGCGAACATGGGAGCTTCCGTGGGCAGGCCTAGCAGAACCCCAAGAGCCCGACCCTCTGATTCAGCCGTTCATCCCAAAATAGTTTATCCTTTTCCACAGCTGCGAAGCGCGAAAGATGAATCGCCAGTGAAAGTGTCAAACATTACGTGCCGTAGGTTTACTTTTTCCCATGCAGTCGAAATGCCTGGGCGATGGGGACAGTCGTTTCGGTTACCGACCCAGAAAAAACGCTCTAGAGACCAGACTGCAACGACGGCTGCTTTTCTTAAAATGCCTTGCCACCTTCTCCTCCATCGGTTTTTCATCTTCGTCTGGTTCCTTAGCGATGCTATAAGCCACGAGGAGGTTTCGTCGGGGTCTCTTAGTGCAGGAATGCAGCCCGCGGATACATTTCCACCTCTCCATCCCCATATTTTGTCCATATATCCGCCCATTCACTTCATGCGCAAAGGCATAAGTTTGACTTGAATTCGAAGCCACGCTTTTTAGGTGCCAGCATTGGTAATGATGGCTCGGCGCGCTCAGGTCGTTTGCGCCGAGGACAGCAGAAGGTGCTGCTCAGACCGAGGGGAGAAAGAAAATGAAAGTGTACAGGCTTGTCGCCTGGCTACACGAGGACCACTACCACACTGCCGCGTGCAGAAGGGAGCTGAAATAGGTGCGAAATATAAAGACTGAAAGAGAAGGCGCGCGTCGTAGGCAACAACGCCGGCTACTTCAGCAGCACATGCCCACCCTTTCTTTCACCTGGCAGGCAGGTCGTAGAAGCTTATGCAAATTGCACTTGCTGATGTAATGGTTACCTTGCAGTTAGGGTGACATGAACAAGAGCACTACTAAAGACTTCGCGAATTTTGTATACAACGAAGCACAAGATGGAAAGCAAAAAAAAAATTGAGAGCGGCACGAGAGACCTTATATATGCACAATATCATCACATCATCAAAACGATACTCCTCAAAAACATTGCAGCTTTTTATCCTTTTGGAGCACACAGAGTGTGTACTTTGTGATGTGTTCTCTGTTGCATTCGTGCACGCGTGCGTAGCCTCACTCGCACGGGCTCTTCGACGTTTTTTTTTCCTCCTTGTTCGTCTGGCTGCTTATAAATATGCTCATAAACACCCTCGTTCTTTGCATCCACCAGACCGAGCTCACCTAGAACACGTGAAACTCTTGGCAAGTAACTGAAATTGAAATCAATTCTTTCTTCGAGGCGCGACAGCACGCGAGGATTCGAAGTAAATATCTCGTACACGCTGCGTAATCTGTGCTGCCTCGTGTGTTGTAAGCGACATAACGAAAAGAGCGCCTAAAGGCTTCTTTAGTCACAACCTGCTTTGTGTTGTTCCTTGTGTATGCACAAGGACAAGCACTGAACAGCACACATGCGTTGTGCAGTGGGGTAATCTAAGCGTAGCAAGGATTAAGCACGAAATAATGTGACACGCCTCGTGTCCGCTGTAAAAGATTCGTAACAATGTCTTTGGACGGATGCGTCTATGAACTTCCTGGTGGCAATCAGAGCGGCGATTAGGGAAAGAAGTAGGCAGAATCATATATCCAAGCCGCGGACACAAAAGGGGCTGAATTCCGGTTTACAAAATGGAGAAAGGCTAATGTTGGCCAAAAGTGAGGCCTCCAACGCATTTTATCCTCTCAGGGATCAAATATTGCGCAACGATGCATCACCCGCTTCCGCACAACAGTGAGCCCAAGTTCACGTCTATGCGAAAATGGAAAACCCAGCCACAGTCTTGACATTCTCCGCAGCCCCTATTCCCTTGCCGACACATTTTAGGCCCGTTTACGTCACATTCTCACTCGCTAAAACACGGGTGGTCAGTACTTTGCTCTGACCTATTGCAACAGCGGCCAACACAAGGCGACATCATTAAAAATCTCACCTGGAAATCGACATACTGCTGCCAAACTTACTGGCTCGTTTAGAGTGATGTCCAGAGTGCGGTTAATTTTACGACAGAGCGCAAACTCTATAGCTAACAGGAATCACTGCTTTGCGGTGATGACGTACCTGCAGGTATATGGCTGCCATCTCTTCTATGGAGCGCACGGGAATTTCGTCAGTTCTTTGGACCCCGACTGTTCGAACAGGGATGTGCGCTGCGATCTCAAAGAGGACGCTCACGTCGCCCTGTACAGGATGAACCATGAACAGAGGCGTGGATCCATCGAGGTCGTTCATTTCGACAAGGACGCGATCAGGAAACAATTTCTCTGTGAGCTTCAGCCGTGGCATCTTTGACTCGAGCGCAGGATCTGCAGCTGAAACGAGGATTTTATAGTTGGCTGAATAATTCATTGCTTATTTTCCAGAGAAGTTATATCCTATAATTAGAAAGTTGTCGATAATAGCTTCACTGAGCCCAGCAACATCTAAAAGAACAGACAGCGATGGGAAGAATTTAAATATGGTCAAACTGACATATCTCAAGATGATTCGAAACAAAAACATATTCAGCAATGCTCCAGAGCATCTCCTGAAAAATGAATTATTAAGCAAATGGTGGAGGTGTCTCCAGGTTTTCCATTGACTGATCCTTAATGGAGACTGCATTGTATGTCGCCGCATCTTATTTTCGGCCCTGTCTGTGAACAGCGTGAAAAAACACAGAATGCGATGGAATGGCTAGGACTAAAATCCAAGTTAAAAACTAGTGCGTCACGTTATAGAACTTTCCATCTACAGAATCAGAAGGCAGAATCAGCGTTGCGAAAGGAAGCCATCGCTGGACATAATTAAGCTACCCTTGGCAGTTAATACTTCAAGTTATGCCAAAGCAGCATTTTTGTTCGTGGCCTGTAGTAGTACTTCAGAATACCAACAAGTAACCACCTTCTCCATTCCATAACAGCATTTCATATGAAAGAATGTCCATGCTTATCGGAAAATTTTTCATTTTTTTTAAATACTTTAGTCCTGCACAAAAGTGTTGTTAATCGAAGCTCACCGTTTCTTCGTCCTGTTCTGGCTTCGTTTCCAGCTTCAGATGTTGTGTTGCCAGTGCCCTCTTGTATAGCTACAAGTCTGTTTACCGTAAGCTTGCGTATTTCTGCCATGGACAGCGTGACGTCGTAGCGCCGCTCGAGAGTCTGCTGAACCTCGACGCCGATCAGGGAGTCCATGCCGAGGTCGCCGAGGCTGGTGTTCGCATCCAGGCTGGCTGGATCTTTCACGCCTGATGACAGTCACAGCATCAACAACTCAGGGTCTTTTGCCGTGGCGGTGAACCGACTGCGACTGCGGTGGCGCCCTCATACCCGTCAGTACAACTATTTCAAGGACGAGGAGGCGGCAAGAGGTCGCATTCCCCGGAACACGCACTCTCCCGCTCTCATGTGGCATACAGCTAAGCCTCGTCTGGATAATCCAGCTTTGAGTTGCATTAGCGCAAAAAAAAAAAAAATGAACGGACCTTGTTATTCTCTGGAAACGTCTTTTACCAGCAGACGAAAGCGATACTATGTGTGATACAATGCCGCGTCGGCTGTTATACTTCACAGAAGCGATACTATGAAGCTATGGCTATTAAACAATGCGAAATTGGTTTTACCTGCATCACGGCGCCTTCGCTCCTAGTAATATGCATTTCTTCGCAACCTTTTCCCTCAAGTGAAACAGTACAGGAAATGAATAAATTAAAATCACCTGAACCAAGAACGAAAACCAAGAGTTCAGTGTGACTACTTCAAACTATTATGTCATTTGTAATAAGAGCAAACTATAAGCAAAGCTAGTATTACATTCTGGAGGGCTAGTTGGTGCATGGAAACAGACATTCGTAAGTAAATAAACAGTTGCAAATTGCGCTTGTGTTGTCTTGTCTTTCTCCTGTGTTGTCTGTTTTGCGCATCGTCTTTTTCAAAAGTAAGCAAAGCTGCTCATCACGAAGCGATCACGCAACGTGAGCAACCCTTCGCCACTTACCAAAGATGTGTGCAATCGTGCCAACGATGTCCCGAGTCTTCGATTCCGTCTCGTCTTTCCTTGAAGACGCCCCGACTTTGACGCAGCTGAGTACTACAGGTTTGTCCTGGTCCAGGAATCTGTCTAGCACAGCCAGACAGCTTCTAATGCGCTGCGGAGCTTGGCCGGCGACGCTCACGTCAGCGCCTTTCGCCTCGCGCAGAACTCCAACGTCACCGACGACGCCCCACTGAATGGCCAGTCCTGGACCAACAGTGCCAACAAGTTTCAGAGTTAATGCCGCATTCTCACGTCCGTTCGGTTTGATTTTATATTTTTGTGGGGTTTAACGTCCCAAAGTGAGTCAGGTTATAAGGGCCGCCGTAGTGGAAGGCTTCGGATAATTCGACCAACTGGGATTATTAAACATGCACTGACATTGCACAGTACACGGGCGTCAGGCATTTCACCCCAATCGAAATGCTGCTGCCGCGGCCGGGATTGAACCCGCGTCTTTCGGGTTAGCAGCCGAGCACCATAGCCACTGAGCCACCGCAGCGGCTATGGCCGTTCAGCGAATCTAACAGCGTGTATCAGCTGAAACGCCAGCTAGTTTGTTTCTAAAGCTTTCGACAAGTTCGATTAGATTTTTTCAGATATCCCATCGAGACCCTGCGATCGTAACATGAAAGTATTTTTCGTCCACAAAACATTTGCTCAGACACAATCGAAGGTCTGTTGAACCCCAACTGGAGCCAACAATTTGGTGAGCGTGAGGAGCTGCATCCCGTGTCTGCAAACGCTAGCGCCCTGAAATCGAAGCGGCAGTTAGCGCCCTTTTTTGTTAGGCAGATAGATCCTGAGTTTTCTTTCCGTCGTGACTAGCAAGCTTACCTAGAATGTTATAAATTTTCGTTAGAACAACGGATAAAACTAATTTGTTGGAAGAGGAAAGAAGCCAGAGCTTCGATGGCAACTTCTTCCTCCTCCCCCATGCGGGAGCAGAATGCGCATCAGCTTTATCTTCTGCCATCTCCGAGTTGCTTATGCAAACCACGTTTGCTAATTATTTATTGACGAAGCCATCAAAGTCTGCTTTTTACCCTGTGCGTACTCCATAAAACCGCTAGAAGCTCGTCGGACATTCAGATTAAGGGGCCATAAAACACACCTTGATCGTGATAAGTTAGCACACCCTCTTTCTCGAGAACATTCCTGTCTGGATCTCAGCCGAGTTCGTGGCCTGGCGTACAGCTCAAGTATAATTGAAACCAATCGCACCGGCTATCTTAGCATTCAGCTGCTGCACCTCGAGCGGCCACGTCAGGTTCTTTAAAATTTCCGGTTAAGGTCACGGAAACGACTTGGTGTTAGCTCACCGGGCAGCCCATCCGCAACGCGGCGCTCACAGATGCGCTCCATCGCAGAGTTGGCGTAGCCGTATCCGGTCTGCCCCACGTTCCCGTGACCAGAAACAAAAGACGAGAAGGCAACAAAGTGGTCCAGCTCAGGGCAGAGATTGCGTGAGAGTTCATCCAAGTGGCGTGTGCCGTCCACTTTGATTCTGCATACAGCATCGAAGAGCTCCGCTTTCTGGTTCTCAAACAGAGCATCACGTAGGACCTGGAAAAGAAAGAATGGTGGATTCATGAACTGGCATTCATATAACAACATTTATTACTAGGCATAATAAAATGTCTCTGCGAGTGTAATGGGCCCAGTCAAGAAAGCGCAGGTGATCGTCTCCACAGTCTGAATGGCTATTCATTTTAATCGGCTACAATAGGATTACAAGCCAATAACCCAAATTCGTTTGGAATGTTACGCACGAGTGGGCTGCGATCGCATCTAACAAAATTGCACGTGCTTTCCTTAAAAGATATCGCACAATTCATAGTTGAAGTGATATATGCTTAACCGCAGAAACTATCACCAAATAACTGTCATGCAGAATTGTATTTTTGTGATGTTTCGGCGCATGTTCTAACAATGCTTCATTAGCAAGCAGTATTCACCAGAATTTTTAATTCACAACTTAGTGCCCTCCTGAATTTACCTCCGAAGTATAACAGGCCTTTCTCAGCACAATTCTTTCTTTTTTGCGGGAAGAGACCGCTTTTGTTTTTAGAAATATGCATACATGTTCGGAATATGACACAGGCCAAAGCTAAGAAAATAGCTTGAGAACGTCTGTGGCCTCTATAAAAGCCACGTGAATAAAAATAGCACACATGCAGCGAAGACAGGTCGCCCGCGAGCACACTTGTGAAGAACTATAACAAGAAACAACTGAAAAGATCCTCGCGCACATGATATTAATCAGAAGAAATTGCGCATAAACTTACAAACATGTTAGGTTCAAGCCTACACGTTTCAAATGTCACATGCTGGCTGGGCGATAATAACAGGAATGGCAAAATGATGCGCATACCCACAGAAATAGTTAGAGGTTATAAAACTTTGTATTATTCTAATGCAAATAAGCTTGTTTAGGTGCAGCGCCATCACTCTCTAGCGTTAGAAAGACAAGGAGCAGTCGAGCACGTGCACCATAGGAGCGCCCATGGCATTCAAGCTGGATTGGCTGCTTGTCCGCAAGGTCGCCACCGCCTCTAGCTCTTCTTTTTTTTCTGCTCGCACAATTCCCGTCTTTCTTGAGCCAGCCGAAGCTCTTCTTTTTCTTTGTGCTCGCACAATTCACGTCTTTTTTTAGCCATCCGAAGCTCTTCTTTTTCTAATCGCGCTGTAAACAGCCTTCAATAAATGTGGGACGGACTTACCCGCAGCAGAAATTATGAGGCCTGAATATGAGACGAAGCCTTGTGCAGGTGCGTATAATAACGCAACATTAACGCTCCCTTCAAATTTGATGGCGTCGCGGGGCACAACCAGTTGTGAGCGCATCGTAGTTAAAGTGATAATCTAGTTTTTGTACTTGCCAAGGCCAGGTTGAAGATTCCGCCGATGGGTCCGATGGCCGAGGCTTCCTCAATGAGCTGTCGGGCTCCCTCTTCCGTGGATGCGTCGGCTCTGCTCGAGATGACCTCGGCCCCAGATTGCTGCCACCGCTGAAGACACCGCTTCTGGTAGCCCGTCCGCACCCCTGAGCGGGAGCTGAGCAGCAGCTTACGGCAACCGCGGCTGACCATCCATTCGGCGAGTTCCAGGCCGAAGCCACCCAGACCTCCAACGACGATGTACGCCTTGTGCTCGTAGAACCACGTACGCGCCACCGCCTCCACTTCCAAAGGCGATGCTAGGGCCGTCTCGCGAGCGCGCTCTTCCGGCCGAACCTGCGAGCAACGAGGACAGCTGTGCTAGTGGTCGGCCGAGCACTCTTCCAGCAAACATGTGAGGGCGCTCACGGCAGTGCAAAAGAAAAGCCACTGGTGATCTTTTTTCCCCTCCAATATCTTACTGCGGGCGCACATTCACTCGGAAAGTCATAGTTAAAACCTGGAGGCATAGAGGACAGTTGCTAAAACAACACACAAAATAGCCGATCCTTACACAACTCTTTAAATATATCAATAGCGAAAGAAAACGTAGCATTATTGCAGTCAACCTTAGTGCAGAGCAATTTTCCATTGTTCACAGAAATGCTGGCACTCAACAAAGCCTGTGCATAGCAGCTTTTCAGAGCACTTAAGGTTTCAGTGCAGCGCCCGGCAGATTTAAAGGAGCTTGCGCGGTGCATAGCCGCTGAAAAAGCGGTCATGCTGATGCTACTGCCTGTAAGGAAATGCATCGATGGGTATTGCCAATAGTCGTCGGATTATTCAAGCAGTGCTGGCGGTGAGGAGCTATCTGCTACGAAGAACCTATAATTTTTTGTTGATTCGACGATACAGTAGTATTTTCATAGATCAGCCTTTGCAACAAGCAAATAGCGCACCCGGCTCGTACTGTTCTCTCTACAGCGCTTTGAACCACAGCGCTAAATGCGCTGTCTAATGTTCCAGACCTAGCGCAATGGGTATATAATGCGGAGAAAACTAGTATCTTCTTGTGCAATCCTTCAAAATATTCCCTGCACGAGCCCCTACAAACCACTTTCGATTTCAAGAAAAAAAAGGCTCGTTTTAGATAAAAATTAAAGTTTTCATATGCCACAAAAAAGTAGCAAGTTCAAGGGGTACTGTAGTTAAGGGGCCTGGATTAAATTCAACAGCCAGAGGTTCTTCTATGTCCACTGACGTGTCAGTGGTATGGATCTTTTGGATTTTTACTCCACCTAAGGCACAGGCTGCCGTACTTGGACTCAACGTGTAGCTTTCGTAGCCACTGTTCCAACATAAAACCAAAATGGCATGAACAATGCACCACTGAGCCAGCCTTCTACAGCAGCTGCCGTGTTCGGAACAGCCACCGCTGTCACTTTTGCTAGTCGATTTCAAGGTGACGTCATTTATTATGTGCTGTCCGCTAGACACGTAAAGAGATTTGGTATTAATGCGTTGATTAAAAAAGGTACCAAAAGTTAGTCGTTTTACTGACATGATACTCGCTTTTTCTGCAAACTTTCGCAACCACTTGAACAACCTTGACCAAGTTCTGATATCAGTCTGATTTTAAGTGAACTCCTTCCACGGCAGACCACAGTAACATTTGTTTTGGTTAGCCAGCTGAACACGCGACATCTCGGTTAGAGCATACAACGACGACGCCGTTCTGTCCACAAAATGTTCCCGCTTGAAATATTTTTGAAATACATAACCACGCCTACCTCGAGTACAACTTTTCCAATGTGCTTTCCGGAGGCCATGAAGCGGAATGCCTCCTCAGCCTCCTCCCGGCTGAACCGGATGGTGTCCAGCGGCCGCACTACACCTGAGACGATGCCCTCCTGGATGAGTTTTTTCAGCCGACGCTGGTCTTCCAGTGCGGACGGGCACTTGCCACGGGCTGTCTCCAGATGAACGCCACTGAAGGTCGCCCTCTTGAGGAAGACTGACATTCCGAGCATTGAGTCTTTGGCCAGGTCGAACTTTCCAATTTCCAGGAAGCGGCCGTGACTGGCCAGACAACGCAGGCTAGCCTGGAGCTTCTCTTCGGACAACGAGTTAAGAACGAGGTCTACTCCTAGAGCGAAGGAGAAGAGTGACGGGAAATGGTTGGCGAAAAGAAAACAACAAAGACATAAGCTGCACTCTGTGAGCGGCATGTTTTTGCAACGGTGCCACAAATCTGGGTATAATGTCCTTTGTTGCAACCATTTATGTTTTTCATGCTAGAATTATCCTCACTTTCTTTATCAAAGAATCTCGGACACGGTTTCTTCAATCATTCTTGTTGCCAAAAGAAAATCGATAGTGCCTATTCGTTCGGTATTCATTGTTACAGTGCGCGGGCCAGGTATAGCCAAGCTAAAGGGCGAAGGCCGGTTGAATAGCAAAACAGCCGTGACCTTTAAGCGCAAGCAGAAGTTTTTGATGGTTTGTTATACTGCTGCCTACTCATTCTTCACCTAAATTTCTAGGCGAACTGCGCAACAGGTCCTGCGATGAGTCGAATAAATCGAAGTTAAATCTCAAAAATCAACATCAATGCACTTCAACAGTGAAGGTTGTCAGTCATTCAGTAATAAACAGCACTAGAAAATTTGTTCAGGCGAACTCTTTCTAAAATTTTGCAATGTAATGAAGCGAGAAATGCTATGGCGGCGAATATGCGAATTGTGGAAAGGTGAAAAGAATAGAGGCAGCCTTAGCTGGATGCCACTTCTATAGCCGCCAAGTGGTTTGCTTCGTTATACCATGTACACATTCCACAAGCACTTCTTCAGGCCCTCTTTATGGCTACACGACGTTGCAGTAAAACACCATCGTTTTGCGGTAGACAGGTAGACAGATAAGAAGCACTTAAACACCGCAGTAGTGATGCGATTAAACACGCCTATAGTGAAGAAACCTTAACCGATTATGAATGTGTTATGTCTCTTTTTTTGGCCAGTACCTCTTCATTCAAGTCCTCATATTTCACTCACCTCTGCCTTTTGTTTCACGGAGTACGTGTTCCTCAAAGGACAGGTCGCGTGAGCTGGCTATTTGCCGGTCGTCCAGCTGTGGGAAGCGGCGCTGGAGAAACTCTCGCTTTTCTTTGGTACCTAAGGAAGATCATGAACTGGTGGGCACTTGGGCAGACATGATTTGCAGCATCGCAATGGCACGAGGCGAAAGGAAGAGAAGGGACGAGACACACCGAACAGCGCGAACAGCGAGATAGCGCTGTGTCTCGTCCCTTCTCTTGCTTTGGCCTCGTGCCGTTGCGATGTTGCACTACAAATATAAGGAAGATGCTGGAAGAGTGTTGTGATTATGCTCACGGGGGCGGTCATTTAGGCAGTGAGCAGTTTGACCTGCATACTGTCCTCCACGTAAGAGTGGAATTTGATTGTAAGGAAGGTGTAGTGTTCCACTTTCATGTGGACGACAGTATGCAGGACAAACTGGTCGCTGACTAAATGACCGCCTCCGTGAGCATAATTCCAAAGTAAGTAATAAGAACGAAGACGGAAGACTAGTGAAGCATCGCAACGCATCTAAAGAATGCATGCTGTTCCTCGATAAGAGTTTTTTTTTAGTTAAGAGGAGCAAGGACGAGCGCACTCGTGAAATCGTCAAAGAAGAAAAGATAGCCAGACTAGTAAATGCTTGTGTAAGCACCCCTTCTGTCAGACGTTCTAAAAAAGAGATTGCCTACCTACGTTCGCGATGATTTTCGCATATCTTGCGATGACATCTCAACGCTGCATGTATAAATTGTTGCGCATCTTTTCCATTAAAGTTTTTGGAAGTTAGCGCTGTATGTGTCTACTCGTTCACCGGTCCCTTGTCTTGTTGCACTATTGTCCAAAAGAACAAAACAGTATCTCCGCCGTATTGTACAAGCATTACAGAACACGTATTCATCTTATTGGTACATTCATTTTCGTTTTGAAAAGGTTGTGAGGCAAAAACACCACTTTTCATTCCTACAAAGTTTGTCTGTACCGCATTTGCCAAAAGCTTAGAGACCGGGGCGTTTTCTTCTGAGCTGTGTCGGAAAGGGGAAAGGGGTTGTAACATTCCTGAAAGTCCTAACCTTCAAAGGTAGAAGGACCAGACATCTTCTTAGCTTCGAGAGATCTGGAATGCTGGGGATGCATAACAGGCGACAGGGCCGGCCCAAAAGTGAACACCCTTGGGCGTTATTCATTTGACAAAGGGTGTATGTATGCTCTTGTGTTGTTGGTTATAAGAGGGTAAAGGTCCTCCAAGCTGCCTCCTTGCATTTTTTTTCCTCGGCCTGCTGTATGTCAACATATGGAATTGAATAATTGAATTCAGAAAAGCGAGAAGGAGAAATATGAGTGCAGCGCGGAGCGCTGCTTGGTCAGAAACTCGCGACAAGTGGCGTCATCAGGGGAAAGATTGTTACCATCCCGTTTCCCCGTTTGGACATGCTACTCCATGTCTTGCTACGTCATGGTTGCACGTGGATACCAGGCCGGGAGGGACGCTCGCCTGCCTAATATTCCACCTCACAGCCCTACTCGGATCCCCTACTGTGAATTCCTAAACACTAAAACCATCATTACCATTAGCAGCCTGACTACGCTCACTGCAGGGCAAAGGCCTCTCCCATGTCTCTACAAATAACCCTGTCTTTTGCCAGCTCCATACACCCTTTGCCTGCAAACTTCTTAATCTCATCCGCCCACCTAACCTTCTGCCGCCCCCTGCTATGCTTGCCTTCTCTTGGAATCCACTCCGTTACCCTTAAGGACCAGCGGTCCTTCAAACGATATGCCGTATCTGCATTCGTGTATTGAACGTGTTGAAGAATGCATGATTATCCAAACGCAAATACGAGGTAAAAGAATTCGCTATCAGGCAGATAAGTAACTACTTTATTAGACATTATGGGTTATAAGCTGTTTCCGACGCTTTCAGACCGCGTGTCTTGAGACGTGCCTTTAACACATGTAGCTACTCTAATCTAGCAAGCTTCACAGCAGTCCCCGTTGTGAGCTACTACGCATAACTAAAAGAATAAACAGATCGCCACCCTGGGTCAATGTGATTCACAACATTCTTTTTTTTTCACGAAAGACAACTAGAACTGCACGAGATATACGTCAGGTAACTACAATTTCGAGTGACACACCAAATAGCTGCATGTTAGATAGTTCTAATAATGCAAAGGAATGTCATTGCGAAATCGAAGTGGCGTAGAGATGGCAGAAAAAAACAATATTCAATCCAAACTCCTTTTCACGCTAGAGTTATGTTATATACATAGCGTACCACCTGAAAATGTTGGCGATAATAAAGGATAGGTTGAATAAGATAAAAGGATGATTTCCTCGGCCTGCTGCTGTTACTTCTGGCGTACATTATCAAACCGCTATTACTTGTTATATTTAAAGCAGGTTAACTGAAATCTACATAATTTTTTTTAGTAATACACTGAAGAGCCTCATTATAATTGGATATGAGATGCACAACTTTAGTAATGGCCGTATCAATTATCTTTTGTTTTAGGAATGCGCTTCTCATTGTTGATGCAGCACGAAGAACTATGGGTCTGCACACACCAAAGAAAGCACGCGGCTAGCGAGCGCACCCACCACGCCTACAGACTGACACAGGAGGCCTGCATGCACTGGTTGCGTCGTTCCTGCACGAGGGAGGGTGTTTGAACTCAACTGACTGCTTCTTGTCAATTTACAGATGTTATGTATGCGGTAACATTGTATTCTGCGTGTTTTCCTATAACGATTGCATTTATTTCTATACGCATACATTTTGGACCGTATCGATGGGTGTTTACCACTTTCTAGAGACCGCGCACGTCATAGGCAACGCAGTCGAAGTTGGCAGCATGTAGGAACGATGAGCGTCATTGAATGGAAGCATCTTCTTTGCACCAGCTTCAGCGCTTGTCCTGGGGTACTCACCAACTGTTGCAAACACAGTGCACCCCATGGAGAGGGCGACGGTGATGGCCGCCTGTCCGACGCCACCGCTTCCGGAGTGGACCAGGAGCGATTCTCCCGGCCGCATGTTCCCTCGCACCAGGAGAGCGTAGTAGGCGGTCGAGTATGCCACAGGAACCGTGGACGCTTCTTCGAGACTCCACGCATCGGGGACCTCCCACAGGAAGTCCGGATCGGCCGCTACGCACGTGGCCATGCCTTGCGCGGCAACCAATCCCATCACCCGGCGCCCCTGGGGATCTCGACCAGAGAACTCCACACCAAGAAGGCATTCAGGGATGACCTCATAATCTGCGCAGTACAGAGGCGGAGCCCTTGTGCGCAACTGGTAGCCGGGCGCATATGGTTAAACACGCACGCAAAGTGCCGCCAGTGCTCCAATACACGCTAAACGCTAGGCGCTTGAACGAGTCCGGCACACACGTCATAATGCCATTTGTGGTACAATAGAGATGGCCATACGTTGGTTGTTGTACTCGCAAAGCCCTACTTTGAACTTTCCTGGTTATTATGCGGTAGCATAGAATCTGCACGAAAGCTAAAAGCCGGCGGCCACCGTCCGCCATTGTCCACAAAAATTCTGATTGGCTGGCGGGCAGTGATGCAACAAGAGCGGAGAAACCCCAATTACTGGAGGGACATGACGTCACCACAGCAGGTTCGTCATTATGAAGCCTCCACCTGCTGACCATGGCAGGTGGTGTACAGGAAAAGCTCGGGAACAGCAACCTGAGTCTTACAATCCCCACCAGTAATTTCCGGCACAGGCATCAACAACTTCGGATGCTCTTGCTTTGCCAACACAAAATGAAATTATGTATATCCCAGTGCTTTTCTTGGTACAGCTTGCGCGAAAAGTTTCCAGGCCTCGGGAAAATCTGCTGCGCTGTACAGAGCGGACCATGCCGTACGGCCATGTACTGCAATTATTCTTCGAGGTCAGAGACATGTGGCTGACGGGCGTGACTGATGGGGTTTGTGAGACCACGTTTCCTTTTGCCACGCAGTACTCTTCAGAACCTCTTCCCGTATATCAACTTCCACCTTCCTCTGTCGTTCCCTGGAGATTTTGAACTCGTGAAAGTTTGGCTTGCACATTCCCTTTTGGTACTTTTGGCATCGAAGCATGAGGTAGCTTTTCAGCGATGATGACCTCAATGACACAGCGTGCTCTCGCATGCTATCGTTAATCCACCGGCCAGTTTGACCACAGTACGAATGTCCTCAGGAAACCGGAATGTCATCCACTACAACCTCCTGCAATTGAATAAAACGAGGCTCATAGCCGCCGCGGTGGCCAGTGGTTATGGCGCTCGGCTGCTGGCACGAAAGACACGGGTTCGATCCCGACCGCCGCGGTCTCATTTCGATGGAGGTGAAATGCTAGAGGCCTCTGTACTGTTAAGGAACCACAGGTGGCCTAAATTAGCCGGAGCACTCCTTTACGGCGTCCTTTATAGACTTAGTCGTTTCGGGACGTTAAAGCCTATAAAACTAAGCAAGAACGAGGCTCATGCTTACTGAGACAACCCACCTTCCTGCCATGAAAACCGCTGATTTTTTTAACATAATATGGCAAGCTTGTTCGCCTCGAAAAGCATCACTTAGAGGGAAGCCCTTGCACTGATCTGCTTGAGCTTGTGCCAAATCCGTGGATGTAAGCACCGCTAAAGTCGCAGCTTTTTCTGCTGCACTTCTTTCGTTAGTTTCCACATTGCAGCTCATTTCGGATACACGTTTGTCAGACTGGCTCGGCAGAAAGTTACCGTAAAACCTCGCAGTATCTAGGCGTAGTTTCAGGGTGCTATAGCTGGATTTTACTTAGTGATGGAAGGATCTGCGGAGGATGTTTCCTATAAAAGTGACGACAGTGCCACTTTTCACCAGCTATGAGTGGGCAGAGCTCGGTAGGCAGCAAGTGTTTTTGGTAGCGAAGAGCATATCTAAAAAAAATCGTTCGATACTGTGTCCCGTTTTATATTACAGATGAAGTTAGTCGCCTATTGGATTGTTTCGGTACACTGCATTTTGTCGCCAGTTGCTTGTCTCGACAACACCAAGTGGGAATTAATAATCCCCACTCTCCATGGATGAATACAATGCGCGGAGTACCCCAGGGATCTGTATTACGACTGAAATCAGTTTGTGTTCATATGAATGGTATCCTTTATGTGCTTTTTTATTGCCAGGTTCTCAGGTATGCACATGACACCCGCTGTCATATTTGCAAGTAATTAAATTTCATGAATCGAAATATCAAAAGGTAACTTGTTTTGTCATTTCTAACTGTCTCCCTAATAATCAGTAAACCTTAAATGCAGGGACAGCTAAACGTTTAACTCAGTCTTAATATCTAAAAGAACGAATGTGTACTATATAGTCAGTTTATTCTTTTTTTGAAGTAACTGTGTTATTTAATCTGGGGCTTGATTCAAATATCTTCCAGGGGTCCTTGATGAAAACCTAAACTGGAAAAAGTAGCTTGACAATGTTTAAAGTACAGCTGGGTTTTGATCCTAGGTCCTTGCTCCTGCTAGACAACATTCTCTTGTGAACAAACTAACAGTTTGTCCAAAATCCGGATAAGTGAAAACGTTTGAAGAAAGTTAAAAACTTACTCCCAATCGGAAATTATGTTTTAGCCCCATGTGAGGCAGCAGGCAAAATGGTAAAGGAGAATTCCAGTTCAGAAAGTCTATTTAGTCAAATAAAATGACTTAGCACTTATTAAAGGTACTGACCCAATGTTCAGGGCTCTTTCAGCTGACTCACCACTCAGTGCCTCCGGCGCGATCTTTCCCGTAGCAAGCATGACGTCGTGAAAGTTCAACGGAGCATAGTAGACACTGCACAGGGTGCTGCTAACAGGTATGGTGCAGCTCAGCGGAGACGCGAACCACTGCAGAGTGGACAGGTCGCCGCGAGTTTGCACGTTGAGGAAGGCGTACTCTGTTTTCTTCTTCGGATCACCATCTGCAGCACACAGGTTCAGGCAGAATGTCTTTAAATTAAACCATTGATTTATTTCTTGTACACGTTGTTACTACTGGCTTGCTTGAATACGGTCCTGCGCAAGCGAAGTCCTTGTGAGAATGTACTCAAGAGATGGTTTCATAATTTCTAACATCATAATTTAAGACCACCGCTGATAAAAGCACCAGGAAATACACATTCGATCTCAAGAAGGCTGTTAGTCATCCTGACAAGCGTTTGACGACGATCGGGCAATGTACTGGACGTACTGGCAGGGTTTTACTACTGCATACGTTTGCAGCGAAAACCATTGCTTTGAGTATTCCTTTGCTGGGCTAGTCGGCAATCCACTGAAGCAGGTACTAGTAGCGCACACAGACAAGGACAGAGAGGGAAGTGACGAACACTGCGCTGTGTTCGTCACTTCCCTCTCTGTCCTTGTCTGTGTGCGCTACAAGTACCTCTCATTTCTCTGCATCCATACGTAACGTTGTTGCCGATTAGTCATCGTAGATTTCTGTCAGCGGAAATTACATGGGTTGCCGATTAGATAGCCCCGACCTTCCGAAGTGTTTAGAGCGGCCTTCTACCTCGGTTGTGATCAAATTCTTTCCGATCTTATCGCGCTGTTGCTACACATCATCGCGATAGCACTAAGGGTCATGTTCAACGGAGAACCCGACGTCGTAGTCGGCTTTGGCGTGTCGAAAAAAGCGGTATCCGTCGAGAGGGTCATGAGGCCACAGTCACATGACCTCCTGTAGTGCTTCAAAAACCTCACAACAATAGAGACAAAAATCGTCAAGCGCGGACTCGAACCGCTGTCCCGTCGGCCGAGAGCCAGGCGCGCTAACAAGGAAACTTAGGGGTGTGTGCAGGCAGGTGGAAGCGAAGGCAAATGCAACAACCGCGAAGAAAAAGAGTGGAGGCTGTCAGACCAACAATAAGAGCCCTTTTGTGCCCTGTAATGTCAGTGTTGTCTACAGGATACCGTGCACTTGCGGAGTGACTTATATTGGCCAGACTGGACGTTGCGTTAACGCTCGTCTAAGTGAGCACCAGAGGTCCCGAGATAATGGGTCATCTTGTAACCCTGCCCGACACTGGAGAGAAGGTACATGCACCCCTCTGTTATCTAACACCATCATCTTAGGTAAACATGACAGCCTAACGCGAGAGATATTGGAGGCTTTTCACATCCGCTTGGGATCAGATAGTTGTATTAGTGGCCCTTCTGTCGCACTAACTGATAAAGAAATGATGTACTTATCCGGCCAAGATGAGTAGCTTTGCGCTCGTGCCGATTGTCACCGTTGTGGGCATGATAATTAGCTTTTGTGTTGTTTTGTTTTATTTTGTTTTCCCTCTGGTTTGTGTTTGGTGTTCTTGGTATTTAAGTTATCTTTGACGTGAATAAAAATCTAGTGGCGAGTTCAGCGCTTGTGGTGTCCATTGTTCGTTGTGTCCCGTAGTTTTATTGCGCTGTTCAAATATGAATCAGTACCAACTCGCCCAGTTCGCAGCCTTAATGACCACTGAGAAACGCTTGTTCGACTAGGTTAAATGATGGCTTTGTGTGTCTTGTGGTAAAACAAATAAACTTAAAACGAAAATAAAAATAAAAGAACAAAGGCAAAAATAAAGAAGAATAGTGTCCGTGCTAGCGAGCTGATATAGCATCTCAGCACGCGGAAGAAACCCCTTACCGCTATCGCGTCCTATCCTTAGGGTGGGGCTGAAATGTCCGCCCAATTTTTTTGCTGCTTAAATGGTCGCATATTTACTGCGCACTTGCTCTTGACTGCAGGCAATACGTTCCCCCCGTACCTTAAATCTACACAGTCGACGCAGGAGGACTAAGCAGAGGCTAAAGGCAGGTCAAGCGTGACCCTCGTGTTCCTTTAACTACTGCCTCTGCACCCTAATGTCCGCGATGGCGCTCTAAGACAATGCCAACAGTTTCTTTTCAATGTTTTGCCTAGGGACCAGGTCAATTCGTTTCTTTTCAAATCAGCCACAGCATCACTACACCGCGTTAATTCAGTTCACCTCTTCTCCACGCTAATCCCGCTCAGTCAGTGTCTTGTAACTAGCAAATACACTCAGTCCAATGACTCGAGTAGAACATCGTTTTTACTCACTCCCCGTGCACGTAGTGCCTTGATATTCGTTCCGAAGCCTTCCGGAAACATCAGCGGCTCATAGCCACTCGGCGGAGATAACTACGAACTCACCTTGTGCCGTCAGATACCGATAGGATCCCCATTGTCCATCCTGATATATGTTCATGACCAGGTCCCTCTCCAAAATTTCCTTGCATAGAAGACTTTCCCGCATTAAGTCGGCTGAGTCACTGGATGGCCTGTGGCTTGCGTTATGTAAGCATCTGTAACAGAGGACACGCCAATGACGAAGAAATGAAAATAAAGCTGGAATATTTTTAATGGTGCACAACTTTGAATACAGCTTGACAGTCAGGCCGAAAGCGTGAGGGATGATTTCATGTAGTCGAGTACTTCAGCACTAATTGAGTACGATAATGAAGAAACACAGAAAACTGAAGCACACAAGAACCGAGGAGATATGCCTCCGTGCATGTTCAGTGGCAACCTGCGGAATACGGGCCCTACTCGACTCAACCTTCACCGATGCAAAGCAAATACAAGCAACCACTAAAGCCAAAGAAATCGAAATGCATAGAAAAAATTGTGAAAAATTTCTCATTATTTATGCCTTCATACAAGCTTACCGCATATATTTCCAAATGACAACAAATTCTGTTTTACTCTTCCCGGAGTCGACAGGTTCTTGACCATCGCTGTTTCTACCAAAGCGGATTGCATTTAGGGCCAATATTATGCCGCTATTCCTGTGCCCATCTGTGATGATTGGTAAATTATAGAGCTGCCTGTGCATCGCTTCTCTTCCGTTTCTCGCATTGCGCTGAACATACAAAACTAAGACCTACGAAGGCGAAAGCCCATTTTTGTGGCCTGAGCTGACTCCCTTTAGGCTACGATTGCTCTCAGTAGTCGACACATTAAGACAATATTTCTGATGGGACTTGCTTCCATTGAGCACGTTTTTTTCTCACTTGAATTGATTATTATCATTTTTATTATTCTGTGCACAATTAGCATGCTCAGCTCCAGAAGGTGGTCATGTGCATGTTGATTTTTAAGGGAAGAAATAAATGGGGAAAAATCACGCGAGTGACAAAGCCCAGAAGGAGCCCTTTCTGCATTAGCAGCCGCAAATGCAGTCCTCAGTCGTTCTGGTAAAGCCCTAGGTACAAAATTCACATACAAAAAAGAAACTTGAAAGAAAACATGTTTAATACTAACCTTATACTGTTTACACCTCTCTCCACTTGCAAGCAGTTCACCAAGCCGACGACACCGGTAATGCGGGAGTCATCAGCGAGCAGCCAAACATTCTGCTTTATCGGAATGTCTTCGCAGTTCAGAACACTTCCCTTTAAAGTCTCAACCCAGTCAAACGTAGAGTTGTCCAGACTGACCACGTTCGGCTTCGTTGCTGCGGCGGCCGCGTTCGCTTTCCTCAGCAGCAGCAATGTCGACAATTTATTTGACTTGCGTCCCACCAAGCAAAAGCCAGACGCTGCGAGCAAGGACTCTACTGTCCCTCTTCCGTGATGCGACAGCGGTACTCCCCCAAACTTAGACAAAAACACTTCGGCCGGAGTGAAATCTGTGCGGTGGGCAAGAAGTATGAAAGCACGCTCATTGCACTGCGTTTCCAGTTGTTTAGCCAGAGCCTCTAGACGGTTTCTTTCACGAGGGACCTCACTGAGAACAATCAAATCAGCCTCGGCTATGAACGCAACGCTGGTGGAATCTGAGCTCCACACGACTGTCCTCGAACCATCCGGCACATGAACCGCTGAGAGCCTGTGGGGACATTGGTGGGCAATTGTGTATTCCGTCTTGAGTACGTTATTGGAGAACGACAGGAAAGAACAGACCGAAGGCCCCAGTAAAAGGTCGGTTGCCTCACTAGCTAATTCCAGCACACGGATCTTCCTCCCACCCGTATTTTCCACAACTACGTCGATCAGGTTCCTCAGGGGGTCCTCCTGGAAGAGGGCTGTGCTGAGAAGGTCTCTACTAAGCTCATTCCCACATGAGTCCAGGGCCGACTGCACGGCGGAAGCCATTGTCAACGCATTACTGCGGATATTCTTCTCGACATCAACAAGGACACGGAGAATGGTGTGGTTCTCTGCAGGACTTTCAAGGTACCGACTCACGACTTGGCTCGACGGCGTGCAGCTATTATTCGCAAGTTCAAAGGTGTCTGTCCCGTTCCGTCCGCACGTTGTAAGGACGCGCCTGACGACGGCACTGCACACATCAATGTACTCTCGAATGCAAGATTCACGTTTCTGCTCAGCAGACTCGTCGTCAATGTAAGGCACGAACTTGTACTCTTCGAGGTGTGGCACCTGCGCCTCGGGCCGTCGCAGAGCGATTTTTTCCTTGATTCCTCGAATTGAGATTCCCCCGGCACGGCACGTATTCAGGCAGCGATCGCATAGAGCGTGTATGCCTGAGGAAACAAAAATGCCGGCATTTTTTCACACACTAGAAGCTCTAGCAACTATTATTACAGCAGTGGGAATAGAGGGGGTCAACACTAAAACAGTTGAAAGAAGAAAATATACTGTTAATAAATTAATAAAGCATAAATATTCTTTAAAAGTGTATTTAGAAAGCGAAGCATTTTACAAGGAAGCGGATATAATATGCACCCTCAACACGCATTTGGCGTTAAAAAAAAAACACGTAACTACTGTGAGTGAGCAAATTATTAGCAGCTGGTAACTTATGTACGTTTTCAGGCATTTTTCTCTATTTCTAGACGAAGGGAAGGAGCACAAAGTGAACTGGTAGATACTGCAGGGAAAAACCGGTCATGTTTAGAATTAGTGAGAAAGACAGAAAAATTAACTTAAACCTGATTTGATATTGAGAGCAGGGATGTGAAAAGTTCCAAGAAAATTGGCGTAATGGAAGGATAGCGGCATATGATTTCAAATGCTGCGTGATAATACTTGTGCTAACAACTGCTTAAGTCGTGAATAATGTGGAAAGCTCTAAGAAATCTCCGTGAAGAAGAAAAAGTGAGAAGAAACTTCACGTTTTATGAAAGGCTGGAGGCGTATCATTTCAAGTGCGGAGTGTTTAAACTTCAGCTGGTAACTGCTGGAGCGTAGTGCTCTCCACAACCTCAGCGAGAAGCTCCTCAGCAGAACGTTTACTGTAACGGCCTTGGAACCACCCCCATTTCTGCTCTTACCGTCCCGTCGTGCAGTGGAATACGGCGCTGCAACATAAGCACCATCATTGGAGCAGATGACCATTATGTAAAAGCCAGGCGTGAGCAAGCGCCGGCCTTGTTAGTTGCGTGATATTTGCCAGTAGGCTTGTTCCTCAAGTAGAGCGAAATTCTCTGTCTGCTAGGTGTGTCGCTTTACAAAGAAGCCCTGCGAGCTTAGACGACCTGTGCTTCAGACCATGGCCATAGCTAACCGCACCGACACGATGAGAAGGCCAAACACTGACCAGTGGCTCCGGATTCTCCGACCACCTGGGCGTGGAGCTGGGGGTCAATGCGGCAGGACTGGACCTTTACGGGCAGCCTCAAAACTCGCTGAGGGTTGGACAAGGTGTACAACTGCAGCATGCCGTCAATGAATGTCACCCAGTTGTCCTCCCACCTGATCGTGCCATAGGAGCCTGAAAGAAATTAAGATCAGTGGGCCGTCACTCACGGCGTGATTTTGGCTGCGATAGGTATGTGATGGGATGCTTGTAATAGGTATCAAAAGCATATCGAAAACAACTGGCAATCCAATCTCCAAGGATGTGGCTGGTAATAAGTAACACTGAATCAAAGCATTTTCTCAAAAGCAAGAATTTTACTTTCATTTAATAATAATTTTTTCAACAGCCGCCTCAAAAATTATTGACGCTGTGGGGTTCCTCACATTTTGATTTATCTTAGCTTTTAGCGTAGGGAACGACAACACGGGAATCTCAGGTAAAGTGTTGTTTAAAAAAATAAACACACGCCGCTCATTCAAACACACCTACCTAAAAAGGATCAAAAATCACCTTCGATCTAGTTGGTGATCACTCATATTGACTCCGCGGCGCGAACACAAAAGAAAGACACAAATCTCCGTTGTTTTGTGTGTCTCGTCGTCGTCTGCTTCGCGCCGCACAGTCAACATTTCCGATAAAGGCGCTTGCTTCGGGCAATCCCCGGGGTAACAAATTACACTATCTCGCGATCTGATATACAAGTCTTTTAACTCAAAGTGAGCAAAAAATGCCATGTTTCTCGCAGTGTCTGAACCGACTTTATGGGGGCAAAATGCTGGTTTCAGTGCGCGATGGTTACTCACATTAACTCCGACGGGTACGTATAGCATACTGCGTTTTCGCATGGTTTTGTGTTGTTCGAAACCAATTTCTGGGGTCTCGAAGAATGTAAAGACACTGTTCATTGGGCGTATGCAGTGAACTTATGCACGCAGGGAGCCCGCGGTTAGCGAATACGCATGCGCGGAACGCTACGTATCGCACCGCGTCTCGCGGGTACACGCACGGTACAAACCATAGCGTGTTGAACAAGTAAACCAGCCAAACGACGAAGGACAGTCGAGATTCGAGGCCCACACCTCAGCTCTCCCCTGTCCTTCGTGGTTTGATTATCTTAATTTTTCAAGACCATGCACCAAGGGACCCAGGTCACCACTCTTCTGGAAGCCGCAAGCCATAGCGTCTCTGTTATTTTCGGGCAATAAATTTAGCCAAATTCTTATGATGGAACATTTGCTGAAGAAGCTGCACTACCATTCTAGTTTAACTTTCCCCCATCTTGTTTAGCTGTATATGCTCACTGCACCATGAACCAGAATTTATTGACCGAATTTGAGAACTCTTTCGACGCGCTTTTGCGCAAATTTGGCCTCTAATTGAGCAGTCCTCAACTGCTTTGCTTTACAGCTTCTTGTTAGGACAGAGCCATTGGAGTTTTCACATTGCCGTACACAGTTTCTTGTTTTGATCTCACCAGCTACCTTGCGACAAACTTTATTCTGGGAGGTTCTAATGCAATCGAATTTGTATAGCCATCTTCCGAATAAGTTGTCTGGTGGAGTCCGTTTGAGACCCACGAGTGGGATGTGGAGAGTGAGCACACAGAATCGGCGGGAGGAGTCATGTGCAGATGAGGTGGCGCGACGGCGAATTTGAAACGCGTAGACAGAGCTCAAAAACACGTGAGCTGTCGCTACCTCTCCTTCAGTTCTCCTTCCCACTTTGAAGCGACAGGACCTGAACTGAGAGTTCCCCTCGGTGTGTAGCTGCTGTACTTGTGTTCTTTGATTGATACCAGTTTAAATCGGAACTGACAGGGTGGGGACCAGTGGCGTAACGCAGGCGTAGGCAACCCGTCGGAAGCGACAAGCGCACGTAGCAGGCGAAAGGCAGGCGAAAGGCGATAGCTTTGTTTAGCAGCAGAAGCAGAGTACAAGAAACGCAAACACGAGGTGTACTCTAATGCTGACGCAGTACACTGCCGGATGAATTGCATTGACCGCCTGGGATTTTCTTTTAGTTCAAACCACATTCCTGGCTTTATTATGCACACCTGGTTATGCTCACTCTCGAGCTTGTTCCTTCAGCATTCTGGGCTACTATCTTCTGTAATTGACAAAAAAGTCTCATGCATTCTTGATTCGCAGCCGTTACCCCAGTGTATCTTTGCATGGCTGGGTAACAAAAAGACGTAGTTTATTCCTGGCACCGCCTTGCTTCAATGCCGACTGCGATCTCTTCCTCGCACCGCCGCCCAATAAGTGTAAGCACATGCAAGTTGACCGCTGTACCTGCCGTCGGCAGGACCACGGGGCGAAGCAAGAGAGGGAAACAGTGAGTCGGACATCTCTCACCTTGCAAGTCGGCCTTCAGGATGCTTTGGAACTTCCCGGAGTACTCATAGCCTCGCAATCTGAGCTCCTTGTAGATGTCGTTGGCGTCCAGCTCGAAGCCCACGACCTGGGCTGGTGGTCCCGGGGGCTCTTTTTCCAACACCACCTCTCTTTCCTCCGCCATGCGGATGCGACCGCTGGTCGCTACCTTTCCGGCCTCGCTTATCTCGAACTCGCCCGATGTTCGCATGATGCTCACCAGGAAACGTATTGGACCTGGCCGGAAGAGAGTACAGCGCTAGTGACGGAGCTCTGCCCCAAGCTTTTTTTTTGTTTTTTTGAAAAGCGAGACTTGCAGAATTACATGCTGAACGAGAATAACCTTCAAACAATTTCAGTGGACGTCGTGGATCCAGGGATTAGCGACAGGATGGTGGCCTCAATTAAGCAGAGCATGGTTGCTAGCGACATATGCTCGGCTAGAATTGGGACCAGAGCATGCAATCCGACTTGAAGGCCATAACATGTGTACCTTGCACGACAACAAACAGGAGTTATGAGCTCTGGACTGAATTCATGCACGCAGCTAAGCGCATTGTGCTGTTACACAGGCAGGTAACTGGATGCCGCTTCATAGTCTCTCACGCTTCCAGCTCACCAATCACAGCTTAAGCTACCGACAAACGTTAAATACTCTGCTCCATCTTTGCCAGTCTGCGTGCTTGCGTGCGCGTGTGTGAGCATGCACGGACGAGGATCTGACATTGCAATGCGCAATATCAACTCTCATGGTGTGGCAAGCCGAGTGCAACAGAAGATATTTCCGCAGGAGACCAGCGAACACCTGATCCCAAAAACTCAATACAAAAATTTGATAGACGATTACGATAGTGGGTAACGCGAAGTTTGAGCGCATCTCTTCACACGCCACCTGCCACCGCTGGCAGGTGGCGTGTTACGCTTCTAGCCACCATCCGGGACCATCCCATGGGGAGCCATCTTCCAGCTGCCCATTCTTCCGCTTGCGCCGTGGCAGAAGGCGTTTCGCTATGAGACTTGGGTAAGCGGTTACGCCAATGACGACGACGAAGAACGCAGAGACGGCAGTCTAAGAGCTGCACTCTGAGAAATTGCGAAGTTTCCAGAAGAGGATTGTAGCGCCAAAAAAGACAACACACAGCAAGTGAGACGAGACAGGCGCAACTTTCAACTGTTTATTCACCGCAAATGCGAATGAATATAAGGACAACAATCAAGATCGGTAGCAAGAACCACACATGCGCGCGAGGGTTTTACAAAAAAAAAAGGGGGGATAAAAATAGGCGGGGCACACAGGTATCTCACCCCCGTGTATCTAAAAAAGCAGTTTCATTCTTATAAATAATGATACATGGGGCACTAACACAATCACTACAGTTGCTTTTAATATAGAAGGCCTCCAACTCTGCTGTGCAGCACGCTAAACTCGCCAAAAGCTGTCGAAGTGCTGCTGCCAGTCTTTTGACAATGGTCAAGAGCTACACTGAGTAGTCTGAGTCCTGCCTACTTTTGAGCCCGGCATACGACCGCAAACAGAGCAGGTTACGTCTCTGGCGCTGACAACGCCCTGACACGGTATGCCGGCTGTTGACGGTCTGCGCTTTTGACAACCTACGGTGCTGACTTGCTAAGTCGCGGAGGGTGGAGACACAGAACAGGTTAAGGTTAAGTCTTTGCTTTCTTTCTTGTGCGTCAGTTCGGTTAAGTGATCTATGAGGCGTGGCTAAACAAAACAACCTGTGAGAGTAATGTATACGAATGGTTTGATCGCACCCATTTACAGTGTCAAGCCTGTGCAGTCGCTGCCCGCACCAAACGCGTGCGCATAAAAAAACCATGCTCCAAGACCAAGAAAGTGAATGTTTACTCGCAATATGTAGAAGGAGCGCAAATAAAAAAAATTTCCTACCAGTGATGCGACATCTTCCCCAGGGAAGACGTTCTTTCACCACATTCTTTGATCATCTATATCTCAGCAAACACATCTGATTTCGTCTGCACTAGGCACCCTTTCTCATATTGAATACAAAGGTCATAAGGTTGGGGAATTAAACTTGAACTAAACTGGTGTTTGGTTTGCTGCCAAAAGCGAAGGAATACTCCTTGGAAAGTCAGCTGCTGCCCTTTCCAGATGTGTGCACTCGGACAAACTGAGACACTGAAGTGCGCGAGTGAACCGGAGGCTTACCGCTCTTGGAGAGAATGATGCCCCTGTGGAAGATTATGTCCTCGAAGATCACTGGCACCTCCTTATATGGCTTCCCGGAACGCTTGGCCAAGTACTTCCACGCCAGTACGAAGTAGCCAGCCGCAGGGAAGATTATGCGCCCGTCAAGTTCGTGACCAGTCATGTATGCGTCCACGTTGCTGGCCTCGAGGTCTACCTCCACGACATCTTCAGCCGACTGCGCATTTTTTTCGACAGGTATGTGCAGATTGGTATCATAGCTCCAACCCTTGAAAGGGTGCAATGGCATTTATCTGAATTCAGCTTAGCAAAGTTTTTGGATCATTTGGATCAAGATGCTTTTTGTTCAGATCATGAACTGATGAAAAATAATGTGAAACAATGGCACAATAACAACAGAAGTCATAGACAATCTTCGGTTCGGCCGGCCCTAACTTAGGGTAGAATATGCAAGAATGCAGTGGGGAAGGATTAAGACATTGAGAAATAACGCCGACTCTCATGCCCTCTACGCAAGAGTAAGCGTCTCATATGGACACCATTCTGAACAGGGAACTGTGCCTGGAACCCCCCCCCCCTCCTATTTTCCTTTCTATTCAGTGGGAGCACATCGCGGTGTCTGTGTGTCAGCCACTTACCTGTCCCGAGCCAGCAAAGTCGTTCCATTTCGCTACGGTCCACCGCTTTGAGTGGTCCCAGCTGACCAGATGCGAGATGGGGGGCGTGCCACGCGGAACGGGCCAAGGCACTGGTGGGTACAGCGAGGACACATTCAGCCGCACGCCGAGTGTGTGCAGTTTTCCCAGTGAATTTAGGAAATGGGTCGGGTTGTCCGAATCACGCTTCATGAGGCCCAGACAGGTGGCGCCGGAGCCCAGGGAGCGCCGCAGGATGGGCTGAAAATGGTTTATGGAGGACTCGCAGTGCACTTGACAGTCCGCAACGCAAATGGAGAAAGTTAAGTGAAGCAGGCGAAGAGAGGCATTTGAGAAGACTGGTTTTTAGTTTGGGAGTGGTAGGGCAGTCGCAAAGTTTCGAAGGACCGGAAGAAACAGTAGGGACGGGAAGGAGTATGGGTAACATGGACTACGACAGCCATCGGCATTGTCTAGGGTCCACTGGTCCCACCTATGTAGAAGTGCTCTCAACAGCTCGGCTACTACCCGGTTAATTTTGAACATGACTAGGGAGCCACACGAAGGAGCGATGTCTTTGAAATCTTGACAGGAGGGAAGAGTTTGTCTGCGGGCGACCTATGCGCAAAATCGAAGTAGAAACTGTTAACAGCTAACGCTGCCAAAAAAGTGGCATTGCAGTACTATTTATGGTAAACACAGCACAAGGATGGAGTGCGTGAATTGACGCATTGTGTAGTCTGCCTGAGATGGTGCGAAGCGTGGGCAGGTAGCCGTTGGGAAAACGCATAGTTGCTATATGAATCAATGGACCCTTTATCAAGAATGTTGCTCTTTTATCGATTCTAGAATTTTTTATAATGCTATTACTTTCCTCTGACATCTACATCATGAAGTTGTGTCCTCTTTCACAACTGGGTAGCACTTAATGGCAGAGAGCTACAACTCATGTCTTTCTCGGTGGCGCACATGCCTGCACGGGCACTGACGCTACGAATGCAGCAGTCATAACAGGCCTAAGTTCATGGCTGGTCATGCAGACCAGCCCATCATCGTAAAGTTTAAGCCAGGAAGAAATATGGGCTCGTTGGTTGTACATTTGGTGTGAATAACGCGCTACACACCAACAAAAACGACAACTTGAACAGGGGACACAGGAAAAGCGCGCCTGTCCTGTGTCCCCCGTTCCAGTTGTCGTTTTTGTTAGTGTGTAGCGCGTTATTCCACCAAATTGTAAAGTTCCTGGGCCAAATCCCAGCTCCAAAGTGTCTTAACTCTGGACAGACGTTACTTACTCCCCCAGCCCTCCTCCTCTGCCTACACAAGAAAGGTGTCAACAAGCATTTTGTCGTTATTCAGTGATCATAATAAAAAACGACTTCAGTGTTTACGTCGCCTCCATGTGCAAAAAAGTGAGCGCAATATCTGCATCCCGCGGCCACTCCCCCCCCCCCCCCCCCCGCGCTCTGCAACTTTAAAACAGCCTATTTTGCTAGTTTGCAACTAACGCTCCTTGCATCCCTCAGCATCCCCACGAGCATGTAATCACTGATTATATACTTTTGTTGGCCAACCTGCCCTTGATTTCAAGAGCAGAGTCCCCGGCCTGTTACACCCAGTTTTTAACGGGCGCTGTAAGCCACGCATAGCGCCCCCTCTCTTGTATTGCTGCAAAGATACAGCATTCCTGATAGTCGCAATGTAAAGGTCTCTTCAGCTGATATTCTCATAAACGTCTCCAGTGCCAGCTGCAGCAACCTTTTCCCGGAAATTTCCGAGTCTCACCCAACTATGTGGCATTCTCCCACCCACTGCCAACGTCTGCTTTTCCCGGGAATCTGAAACCTGTTAAACCGTTTGTTACTTGTGGGCATTAAATTCCTTGCCTGCGTGCGTTCCCTCCCTCTTATTGGTTTCAGCTGGGATATCCATAATCGCATTTTTCGCTTAACCGATCCTGCTCTCTTCTATCCTTTATAAGGATAGCCCTATCATCTTTAATGAGGGAGTAATTACTCACTGCCATCCACCTAAACGTAGCCATACGGCTACAAAGGAAAGCTATACAGCTTTCTCGGTTCGTCCTGGTCCGGGGTAATTGCTTCCTCATTGGAAATTTACTCCATCTTGAGGGCTTCCCCTAAAGATTTGACCAACCCTATCATCTTTCTTGTCATAGCTCACTGAGGAAGAAACATTGCTGGTTGCATAACATGCGTAAAACACATAAGTGCATAAGTATAAAAAACACGTCATCTGGCGGGCGCTTGCTACAGAGTGGAGGTAATTTTCTCAGCGCTACCCTGGTAGGCAGGGGTTGATTACAGCTGCAGTCTTCAATTCTTATCCGCTCAGGAGGGCGGAAAGTAACGGATTTTACGATAAGTTGGGTGTTCACAAACTTGCCTAGCGAAGAGGCAGCAAAAGGGAAACTAACCTGCAAAAGGCAATGGGGCGCGACCTCTACCACGATGGCATCCGCAGGCACGCACTGAAGGGCCTCTCGGAATAGCACAGGCGAGAGAAGGTTGTTCACCTCGTACTCGGCCGAGCACAGTTTGGCTGCTGGCTCGTGCCAGCGACTGGCGGGCATCGAGGAGCTTACCCAGCGCTCACTGCGACGGCGAGACTCAGGGATTACCTGCTCGGTCAGAACGCATGGCAGAGAAGAAATCTTACTGTTCTGCCCATGTTTATTCATTTTTACATCCTCTCAAGATTATAGCTACCCTGATATCTACGTAACCGATGGCGCGTGGCTGCGAAGTAAAGGTATGCCATCTTTTAAGCTCTCACCGAAGGATCTCAACGAATGCGGTGGGCATTTTGCGCAGCCAAGCCGACGTGACCAGCTCCTCAGAACGAGCCCCAGCACATACTTAATTTGACGAGGAAATGGCTGCGCTAATGCTAATCACCAGTGAGTGGTCCACTAATAGCTACGTCTGTTCTTTATGTTTCACTCTAACAAAGACGCTCCCTCATATTGTTGGAGAAAATACGTTTTCTGTGATGGGATAAAAATTTCCTGAAAGCATCGATTAATGAAGTGAATGGCAAGGTAATCTCCTTTTGGGAAACACGTAATGAGAAGCATTGTTTGCTCGTGCTCACCACTTGTAAGACAGTACTTTAGAGAGTCTGGCGAACCTGGCTGTAAAATTTTCAAATGAAAGGATAGTAAAATTCAGTCCAGAGATTGACCGCCGGCCAGCAGAACCAGCTCTGCTTTTTCCAATCACGCAGATGGAATCGCGTATGCGTCCCTACGCACGCTTCCCACCTACAATAGGAAGACTGCATGCGGTGGATGAGTGGCGCGCTAAGCACAAAGAAAATACTGAGACTGGGGAGCGCTAGATTCAAGACAAAGGGACACCACGAGACACCTTTGTCTTGAATCTAGCGCTCCCCAGTCTCAGTATGCAAGACCAACTAGTCCCCTACAAATGTTTTACAAAGAAAATAACATTTGGAGTAAGGAGTAACTCTGGAGTTAGGCTAATCGCATCTCACGGCTGACTCCAGCCATTTTGTTGCCAGTGGGCAAACATTGAATTTCACCGCTTTGGCCTTCATTCCAAGATCAAGTGCCAGTAATAGCTGGGTGCGTCATATTCGTGGAATGCACGATCACTATTTTCGCACCCATTCTTCCTTTCGCTCCTACTTCTGCAGGGCTCCACGAGCCTTGGCCTCACGGAGAGTTCTGGCCACTAGCCGAGCTTGGTCAGTTCGTTGCACAACCCGCAGAGCGGCCTCCTTGGTGAGGCGGTGCGTTCAGCGGCGGCATACGTGCTTAAGGGAAATGCGGCTAAAAGAAGTAACGAATATGAAAAAAAAATTGATTTCTCAATAATTTTTTCTTTAATCTTCACCTGTCTTGTGCCGAAAAATTCTAGCGCAATACGCACTACAAGTTTAGAACATTTTTTTTAATGTGTGCTTGTTGGAACTATGAACAAAGAGCACTTCTGATGGGGCATCGTAACTCCCAACGGTTTCCGACGAAGCATTACCCCCGTGTTAGTATCAGCATGATGAGGAGAGATCCGCATTCCTCTCACCGAAAGCACGGGCATATCAGGTAATTAACTTAATGGGTTCTTTAGCTCAGCTTCCACTTTTTCTGCGATTGCTACCGCTCATTCTTTCGGGATTGCGTTGCGATTGGCAGTAGATTGATCCTGTTTCTTGTGCGCAACGCTGAGACGATAAGTGCAATAGAGCTCTCGAGTTTCCAATGAGCGCATTTAATTCTTCTTGAAATTTATTTTTCTCTTTAATATTTTCTTTTAAAAATGCTTGATCTTATATTTCTATGAGTAGAGCGCATCTAAAATAATAATAAACAGCTTTATTGCACAGAACAAAAGTTTGCAAACATAAAGGAGTTAAAACATTTCGCAATGTGTCCCTAATTATTGAACTGTCAGAATTTATTTACGAAGGTGTTAACTGCAGCTGCTTAATAACTGTACGAGCTAGCCTAAAATAAAAGCAGTGCTGAAATAAGCGTAACAGGTTACGCATATTACACTACTTTTCTCGCGTAAATAACGAAAGCAGTTTCAGTGGTCTCGCCGTACCTTAACGACTAGAGCTTAAAATAAAAGTAATTCATACTATCACATAGCGGAAATAAAGCGCCCACATTTATGGACCGCTTCGATCACCAGTTCACCTTCTGTAGAGCCTCTCGGAGAGGTGGCCCGACGCTTTGAATGTATCTGCTGTGGAAGGCCACGTTCATGCTGTCCACCGTCCGGGCAAAGACTCCTTCTCTCTTGAGCTCCTCGACCAGCTCGGCCACGGCGTGAGCAGGGCCGGACACGGTCACCGAGTCCTGGGCGTTGTGGCACGCTGGCACCACGCCGTCGCGGCAGCGCTGAGCCGCCTCCTCCCACGTCAGCCCTGTTGAAAATCGTGCAAAGTGGTTCCCCATACGGTGCTCGTGCCAGCGCATTGAGGAGGCACTCGAGTTTCAGCTGCGCAAAAAGGCGAGGTATCGTGATACAGCGAGGGGGGGGGGGGGGGGGGGGGGGCACTGAAATGTGGTGTGTATTGGAATTTGTTTTCTCTGACAAAAAAAGTATTGCAAGTTCAGGTAAAGGCTGTACTGAGCAGCTCCAAAGTCCTCAATCCCAGCACAGTCTTTACTAATGTCCAGCTGGGAACACTAATTCCGAGAAAGTAAGCCTCTAAGAAGTACTTAAAAATATTTATTTCTGGGTTTATTTAATGCACCTACTATTACGCACAACTCGCCTATTTTCTGTCCTCCATCACCATTGGCACCACATGCCATAGGCTCGTCTTAAATGGTGAAAGCCAACTTTTCTTGGATGTGGTGGTTAGAACAGCTCGAATTAGGAACTCCGCAAAGACACACTTGCGGCACATCATTACACTTTTCCATTCTCTGTGAAGCAGAATTGTTCGTCTATGTATGCCTCAGCTGCTTTGCTTACACAGAAAAAAAAACTTAATTATTGCTGGCAAATTTCGAGTTGAACACTGAAAAAAGTTATCGGAGCACTTTGGCAATCTAAAGTGCGGCAAGGCGAAAGCCTTTGGCCGACTGCGATTCTAGCTTCGCAGGTTCCCGTACCAGTGGCACTCCCAAAGGCAAGGCTTCTGCCTTGCTACACTTTCGATCTTGACGACGTTGCTGGCGCTTTCGGCCTGCCTTCTCTGGCCTTCTTCTTCTTCTTCTCTTCTTCTCTGACTTCTGGCTTCACCTCATTCAACTCATTGAAACCCATGGCGCTTATCATAAGACCTAAACAATGAAGTTCTCTGTGATTGCAGGCGTATACTATGTTAAGGTTGACCAGCCTCAAAGATGTGCTTGAATAAATTATCATTGTAATTCTTGTGAAAACTTCCATGGCCTACTAAAGCCGTGATAACTTTTTCGGGTTTATAATCTTGTAAAAGGTCCTTTTTCATGGAAAGTGGTGCAAATGGCGTTTCTGCAAATAGAGTAACATAACCACTCAATATCGGCCAAAATTATTGATGTCGTCAGCGTACTTTTATTATTGGCTATATCAAAAGCATGTTTTCCATACAAACCCCCTTATGCGCACTGCACTCACCGACGGCGGCCATGGCCCCGCGTGGCACGTTTCCAACATCAACACAGCGGCCTCGCCAGTAGGCGCACAACACTGCCTGCTCGGCCGTCAAGCAGCCGTCGGCGTAGGCGCAGAGAATCTCTCCCATTGAGTGGCCCAGCATACCGTCCGGCTGGACGCCGACGGCGCGAAGCATGTCTACCAACGCCACCTGCTCGCATAAGAGAAAATTAAGGGTGCTAACATTCACTTGATCAACTGCCATTATGCAAAGACAGAAACAATTGACTATTGTTTTTTTTAGGAAGGTTATGACAGATGTTACGTATCCTGCCTCCTAACGCCCCCCCCCCCCCCCCCTCCTGCCATACACCCCGCAACAGCCCATACAAGTAGACTGGCACATGTTCCAGCCTTAAAAGAAACAACTCCATTCAATTTTCGTCCTTAGTAAGAATTGATTTTATTGTACATTTTTGTCGTCCTCAGTAAGCATTGATTTTATGGTATTATGGTGCTACCGGGCACCTGCCGCCGTGGCTGAGTGGTTAGGGCGCTCGGCTACTGATCCCGAGTTACCGGGTTCGAACCGGACCGCGGCGGCCGCGTTTCGATGGAGGCGAAACACTAAGGCGCCCGTGTGCTGCGCGATATCAGTGCATGTTAAAGATCCCCAGGTGGTGAAATTTCGGAGGCCTTCACTACGGCACCTCTTTCTTCCTTTCTTCTTTCACTCCCTCCTTATTTCTTCCCTTAAGGCGCGGTTCAGGTGTCCAACGATATATGAGACAGATACTGTGCCATTTCCTATCCCCAAAAACCAATTTTTCAGAGCCCGGCTTGGGCGTCGAGATGATTGCAAGTCTGTGGCCTTTTCCTGATGCTTTAAATTAGCGCTTGCTTTCGCGCATTGTGTTTGAGGAAAGATCTGACGGGTCCAATTTGTTTTAATTGCTGGAAGGACATGGAGTCTGTATCGCTTGTTTGATGAAACAGGAAGAAAGAAAAACTCGTGGGAATTGCGCTTCGACGCCAGGATCGTTCAAAAACGCACATGTTCGATCCGAGCGTACAGTGATTTTCACCCCCCCAAGGTAGTGGCTCTCTGCTAAACTAGATACGAGCATCCTTTCGTGGGCTATGTTTCAAACAGCGTTGGTCGTAGCATGTGGCTTCTTCCTCTTCTGATATTTCATCTCGTATTGGTTACTGAACTGTGGGAACAAGTGTAAAACGCACTCCTAAACACAATTGCACCGTTGGCAGCCGCAGCTTTTAAAAAGTAATTGAAGTTAGTTCGACAGCCATACCGCTACGAGAAGCATCGCCTTAGCCCTCGGTTTCTGTCGCCCAATACACACGCGAGCGAGGAAAGAGCCCCGCTCAGCCTCCTCTTGCGCGACATGTCTAAATGCTTCCAGTATCGTATGTAGAGCTTGATCCTAAAATTGATGAGACGCTCCACTGCATTCAATTCCTATTCTAGAGCGCTTCAGCCTGCATTCAAAACGCGTCTCTCAGTGTAGCCAATGATTATGCGCGAAAATTCTTTGTGGTTAAAATTCAGCTTTAAGCAGAATATTTTTTTAATGGTGAGTGCCAAAGTTACGCCGCAAGGCCTGCAAGTCAGGAAAAAGTAGCCATTGCAGTTGGCGCATATGAGCTGTTGCGCACTAGTTTAACTCCACACAAAAAAAGATTCTTCCACAAGTGGCCCAAAAAGCTAGCGCAAGCCTGTCTGTAAAGAGGAATTCGCATTTGTTTGTAGGGAGCCTGTCTAGGCAGCATTCTATGAAGAGCAGCCGTCCAAATTGTTTTGTTACCCCCCCCCCCCCCCCCCCCTCTGTTCGACATGTTCAAGCGTCGGCAGTCACTGCATTCCTCCCGTTTGTACGGGCGTCCAGAAAGCGTATAGAAGAGTTCTCGGGGGGTTTTAGCTGTGGTTAGAACGCTGCTCTACACAACAGTTGTTTCCTGTCATCGTTTAGACCTGATGTGAACCTAGTGCTGCGCTTTATTGCTGTCCACCATACACGATCGACTAGCATAAACGCGCGGTCCTCAACAGCCACGACAGCGTTTCGCGTCGAGGAGGACACGCGGCTCAACCACCGCAAATTTAGTGCGTATATGCAGCCTACATGCACTCGCCGAACTTCAGACGCGTTAAATGACTAGGCAACCAACCGTGCCTATGACGTCAGCCGCACGCTCTAAACTAGCACTACTGCTTGCGCTATCACATGCGTAGGTAGCCAGTGTACCGGCTAAAAACGTGGAACCGCTTTATTCTGCACCCCGCATGTAATTAATCTTCACGCGCAAATTGAATGATGACGGACGGAGTTTTACGTGCCAAGGCTGCATTTAAGCAGTGGTGAGCGCTCTACAAGTGGGTTCCCGAATAAGCTCAATGATCCGTTTGTTTTTTGGCGTACACCAAATCTCAGCTCACCCTTCTTTTTTTTTTTTATTCCAATCGCTAGCCGTATGCATACATCTGCTGTTCTTTGACGCGAACATTTTTTACAGAGCATGTAATGCAATGGAAAGATAAGCGATTGTATTTTAGGTTAATTGTGTGGATAAAAGAGAAGACAAGCCTGGCGGGCAGCGGCAGAAAGTGAAGCGGGCGAATGACATTAGCAAGTGGGCCGCGGCTGGCACAAGACCGGGTTAATGGAAGGACATGGGAAAGGCCTTTGTCGTGTAGCTGGCGGAGTTGGACTTATGTTGATGACATCATTCGTGGCATTTATCTCACTGAATAAGCAGTTATTTGAGCGAAATTATCGTTGTCTCACATCGCCTTGCGTAGGAGCCGATACCTCGCCTCTGCGCCGACTTGCACTGTTTCTTTCGCGATTTGAAGTAGCAGTAACGGGAACAACGAAGAAATCTATTATAGAGCTACCACTTTGAAAACCCGTTCTAGATTCGCAGCGACTTGCACTGGTCGCGAAATTGCACATATTCAGAGCAGGCACGATGTGCTCACCTGGACAGCCGCAATAGCAGCGAGTACCGAAGCAATGCTGTTATTGACACCGTTTCCACTGGTCACCATCTCGATCAGGTCCATGTCGAACTGCTTCAAGACATCAGCCGACTTGCGAATGCATCGAGAGAACACATCGAACTGCATCATCTGTCGGGCCATGCCCTTCCACTGGCAGCCCATGCCGGTGAAGACAAGCCACAGAGGGCGCTTCGCTACTTCGGCCCTTTCGGTGACCTTGATGGCGTCCCTACGGGAGCCGTCCACAGGCACTATAGCAAAGCCCCTATACGGGAACTGCTGCACGCTGGGCTGCCCGACCAGGTTCAGGAGTGCGTACGCAGAGTCCGGGTACGGCCCTTCGGTTTCCATTCGATGCAGTGTGCTCTGCAGCGTTCGTCGAAACAAGAGGCAAAGTAATATTGTAACCAACATCCCGCGGCGGCGTTGGGACGCCTCCTGATACAGCAGAAAAATGTGCAGACACGGATATTCCTTCCTCGAAGCCCTCGTTAGGTATTTGCTGCGAAAATTCTCTAATTGACGTATGCACTGGATAGCGTATTTTTTTTTTTTTTGGTTCAGTCATCAGAACGCATCCTCCTTCTAAAGTCTTTCTGAGCATAAACGATTATTATTTTGCCTGTTTTGCAGAAAGACAATGCATTCTTCATCTAAAAGATCGAGCACGAGCTTCTTTTTGGAAGCGCTGCACAACTCGTCTAAATATTTTATTTTCGTGTCCCTTTCACCTACGTCTCAAGAAGACAAAACGGCCGTTATGAGCACTGGGCGAAAAGCCACTCGTATTCATTTCCTGCGTGCATGCATGCAGACATTGTAACCCTGTGTCTACGAAACACACTCACGCGTTGGAGTGGGGTTTGTTCTGTATGTGCGTTAATTGCACAAACCTTCAACATTTATCTATAGAACACTCGAACGGTAGACTCAGCACTGCACTGGTTTCACATACGAGTGTTTTATGTTTTGAAACAGCACCTGATCGCGCATGCGAATTCACGTGGTTTGCGCTTTACTTGCCAGGTCTCAATAGGCTCGACTCCGGCAGGCAGTGGCAAATGTAACAAACCCGCAATCGAGTGCGTCGTTCGAGAGATATTCAAAAGTAGGTGGACGTTTCGAGGTCTTATATTGTTGGAGGAGGGGGTTTAAAGGGGATAGGGGAACGGTATTCGACGTTTGACCGTTTTACAATGATTCTGCGCGAGCTTAAGCCACGTGCAACTATATTTTATTAGCGTGATTGAAGTCAATATTAACTATTTCAACGCCTGCACAGTACCGTTCGTACATTGCCTGAGTCAGAATTCGTAAAACAGTAGATTGGTCTAGTGCAACCATTCAGGAATTAGCATTAAGCGTCTCAATTTGGGAATAGTGAGCTTACCGCCAGCGATTCTTCGCTTCTTCCAGACACGAGGACGAGTCGTGGCAGATCGGGGCTTTCACGCGGGACGCTGTCCACGTGAGGTCCCGCGTTGGACTGAAGAATGACATGCGCACTGGCTCCACCCATGCCAAAGGAGTTCAGGCCCACCACGTCACCGTTTAAGGGCATATGACTGGCCACTATCTGGATGCTGCCGTCGCAAAGTGACGGAATATTGCGGTTTGGTTCCTCAAAGTGCAGATTGCCCGCGATGGTTCCAGTCTCCATGGCCAAGATGACTTTGGCAATTGAGCTGAGGCCTAAGAACAGTGGTCACATGTAAGGCTCGCATGGCGCTCACCATCAAATAAGAAAACACGACGTGGGAAAGCAGCGAAGACACCGGTTGTTACATAAGTATATAACGTGCATTCATGCTATCTATCAGATGTACTTGCAGCGGATTTTCTTAGCTTCACACCACTGTACTAAATGTCAGGGATACCGATTGCTGAAGTGGAACGCTCCGAAAACAGCTTATTCATTCCGACATAATGGTGGAACACAAGGCGCAGCTTGAAAACTGCTCAAATCCTCGGAATTGCCCATAAAGTGTACTCAAATGTGAATTTATAGGAGGGCAGTTCACCTCACTAGGTAAGAAAGGCTTCATATTATGATAGCTTCAATGACTCAGTGACAAGAAGTTACTGCCTTTGTCAGAAATATGCCACACAAAGGTAGTGATCTTAAACCGCGTGGTGCGGCTCTTGTAAAGCTTATAGAAGCCTTCTGGTTATCAGGTATTAGCACCAGGGTTCTTCTCACCATCGACGGCTTTGGGACGCTGACAATTCCGAGCGAGCCACTAAGTGCAGCTCAAAAAACAGACCTCGTAGCCTGTGCTTTTTTTCCAAGCAATATACGTGATAAACCGTGAAGTCTGGTTCATAAAGAACCATTGGGATGCTGAGCTTAGATAACGCGACGCCGATGATATCCGGTTTTCACATTTCTACAACAGCCTTGTGTAACACTTGCGGTTGAGCTTGTTGGTCTCCCGTGATCTTTGATGAACCAGCGCAGAAGAACAACTCACAACGCTTCTGTCCATGTCGCCCTCTGTTGTCATTCTGCGCTGGTTCATCAAAGATCCACAAGACCAAAGCAATGTCACAAAGCACTTTTTTCACGAAGTTATCAACTGTAAAACAACCATATTTCTTTCCAGACACAAAGGCAACTTAGAACGTTACCAAAGAGAACCATAAGCAATGCAGCGGTTCACCCTGTATGTTGTGCTCCTGATGCGCCAGACGCTTTGAACATTGTAAATGGCATTTGGGATGCCTGTCTTTCAATCAAGAAAGAAACGCCATGCCTCGCCCCAACTAAAACGTGGAAAGATGCTCAGCAGGTTAGACATGAGATTGATTAAGGAAGACCGGTGCAACGCAGTTCAGTGTGATGGTCTGCGAAGGCAGCCTGCAGCGGCCACATGGTGGCTGGCTTTGTTGTTGTACTGAAAATTAGACAACAACCTAGCGTAGCCTCGATGTTTTTCGGTGCATCTACTCCTGGCTTTGACACTTTTAATGAGTCAATAGCAAAACGTTGCTCCTTCTGAAACCTCGAACGACAAGCTGGTAGAATTAGCGAAGTGCCGTGATTATGACGGCAAAGCTTCGTGACGTGGTCCGTGTGGATGTCATGAGCATCGAACGACTGTGCCAGTTTGCGTTCCGGTCAGTTACAAGAGGCGAGCAACCTCAGTTTGCAAACGTCTACCAAGTCTTAGAACAAGGTGTAATAATTAACCTCAGTAACGCGTCAATGAAAGGATGATGTGGTAGCACACCGGCAATAATTTGGAACTGACCGCAGAACATTTTTTTCGATTTCTCGAATTTCTTTGTGGAATAATTTTTCTTTATGTGGGCTAATTTTTTGCACTTAGTTTTGCGCCTGTAGCAGCGACACATTAACAGTTCGCTTCAGGCATAACCATCTTAGCTTTAAAGTGTGTCTTAAAAAGATGTTCCCTTCCTAATCAGTGAAGTCACGCTGTCAAACTATAAATTCAGCGCTTGTTCTTTATTGATATATGAGTCGTTCTTTTTTTTCGGTCAAGATTTTCCCCCTGTTTGACCTTTCGGCAACTCTAATGCAATAAAATTCGCCGAGAACTATAGTGTCCTCACTTACCGGAAGCAGTTTCTCCATGCCCTACATTGCTCTTCACAGCTCCAACCTTGAGAGGCCTTTCCCGTCCGGACTGGCAGAAGACCTTGGCGATAGCTTCCATCTCGAGGATGTCTCCTGCCTTCGTTCCCGTTCCGTGAGCTTCAACGTATACTAATTTGCGTGGATCAACGTTGGCTTCAGTGTAGATGTCCCGAAGGAGCTGTTCCTGGGCCTTCGCCGAGGGGTAGGTGATTCCTGAAAGATCATTGCAGGTACAGCTTTGCCGTCCTTTCCGCATCATGGCCAACGGGGGCTCTTGAAACACTTGTCTTTCACTCCCCGACTGGGTATTTTTGTGCGTGCATATACTTATCATGTCCATATTTCCCTCATTTCTTCTCTATTTTCTCTCTGGCTGTATCATGTGCAGCAGTACGTAGCAGATACCGTTTAAGCAGCCACTTCAATACCGTATCAAAAATACGATGACAAAGTTATTCGTCTTTAAGCGGACGGCCTCAGCAACTTAAATGGTGTTGGCTACACCCACTTGATCATACAGGCGCACCGATACATGGCTGCTGCTCAAAACCCTGGACAGCATAGAAAAGCGCGCTTGTCGTCGCACAGTAACAAGCTGTTTTTATCGCTCAGGGTGCTTAAATCATGTTAACCAGCGAGGAAGCAAGTAAATTTTAGCAAAATTTCATGTCTTCTAAGTTCCCCGCCGTTTCATCTGGAAATTATTGCAGGCCACACTAGAGACCAAGTTCTTCAACGTTCCAACGAATCTATCTTCTCCTTTTGGCAAAGCTAATAATGGCGTCGCAATCGTCGTTACAAAGTACTTATCCGTAAAATAGGCGACCAAGGAATGAAAACGCAATAAACGTCCTCCTTCAGTAGGCTGCTTCCGATGATGTGATTACCTTGTGTCTTGTAGCCGTCCGCCGTGGCCTTGGTGTGTATGACTTTGGCGTAGATTCGACGTGCCTCGGACACCCGTTGCAGAAATAAAGCACCCACGGTTTCACTCCTCACGAAGCCATTCCCTGCAAGCACCAGCACTGTATTATTAACTTGCTAGCCTTACTCGCGTGAGCTGTAACACGAATTGAAGTTTAGTCAGCGAAGACTTTTCCCGCTCTTGAGCTGTAGAGAAGCGCGTTCTCAATTCCTTTGGAAACACCTTCAGCACGCATGCATCACTCGAGAAGTTTGCACTTGCGCAGAAAATCTCATTCGCCACAGAATGAAGGCTAACTTCATTCATTTGCATATTATACCAGAAACTCTTTTAGCTGGAGTGCAAGCAAAATCGTTATTTCCCAGTTGAGGTTTAGAATCATTTTCCAGATAAGGGAAAAGGGCCAACAATGTACACATAATACCACGGGGCTTGGTCGCTGCGGTGCTCTTTCTGCCACCGAAAGTACGTGGCACAATTTTCGCCACTGCAGCGACATTTCGGCAAAGAGAGAAAGTCGCACCAATGATGCAGTTGAGTTGCGTCAGGGTACATTGATTTGAAGGCGTATTCAGAGCAAAGCGTGGCAGTACAGCGTCATAGCCCGCAGTATCCGCTAACTTTGAAGAAGGCACACACGCAAAGTAGAACATTCCCAGGGCACATTGCCTTTTTGCCAGCTGTGTAGTAGGCCTTCACCACATCCCAAAGGCTGCAAGTCTTTCAAGGACGATGTGGAGTGCTGTCCTTACACCTGAGGGCCGTGGAAGCTTCATGGGTGCCCTGACTGCAGTGCTGTAAAGCGCGCCTTGTGGCCTGGAAACGTTTGGCCAACTCGTATTGGCGGTACACTCACCTCGATAGTCGAAGGCTTTGCACCTTCCATCTGGGGACAGCATGCCCAGCCTCTGGTAGCCCAGCGCCGTGGTCGGCTTCAAGCTGACCGCGCCAGCCCCGACGACGGCCGCCTCGCACTGCCCACAACGCAGTGCCTGCACGGCCTGGTTGAGGGCCGTCATCGTGGACGAGCAGGCAGTGTCCACGGAGACGCTGGGCCCTGAGGGCGTCGCAAGGAGTCATTGTGTGCGCTCGTATGCGAGTGAGCTCACATGAATATCTGTGCAAGGGCATCATCCCCAATGTCTCTTGAAAACGTAGGGACCCTCCAGCTCGTTCCAGCTGAAGCTGCATGTGCTCTGGTACGTAAATGGAATATTGCTACAGATAGAGGAACAAAATTACATCAGGAAAATCAATTAAATATTACTCCCCAGGAAATATACTTCATTTTCGGAAAGACAAGTGGTCCGGGTAAGAAAAATTGCAAATATATTAATTTCATTTTTTTAGTCGTGCGGAAATAGCCAAACCTGTTTGCCAAAAATTTCAAGAGTGCTATAGCGCCATGTCTGAAAATATCATCGAAAATCTCAAGCCGTCTACTTCCCCAGGACCCGACAACATACCTGCCAAAATCCTCAAAGGAACCAAAGAATTGTCTAGCCAAATCCTACAGCTCATTTTCGACCAATCCCTAAAGACCGGCCAAATTCCGGACGATTGGAAAACAAGCAAAGTTGTGCCCGTTTTTAAGACCGGTGACCGCTCTGACCCCTCGAATTATCGTCCTATTGCATTAACATGCATCTCGTGTAAACTCTTTGAGCATATACTGTACTCCAATATTGCAGATCACCTCGATAAAAACTCTTTTTTCTTTCCCAAACAGCATGGTTTCAGGGCAGGCTTCTCATGTGAAACACAACTCTTCGAATTCACAACTGATCTTCATCTAAGTCTAGATTCTTTATTTCAAACAGACGCCATTTACCTAGATTTCTCTAAAGCATTTGATCGCGTTCCTCACCAACGTCTCATCTGTAAACTCGCATGCCTGTCACTCGACCCTCTAGTCTTTTCCTGGATTCGCTGCTTCTTGACTAATCGCTCGCAGTTCACCGTCATCGCTAATCACGTATCTGCAACTACCGTAGTTATCTCCGGTGTACCCCAGGGTTCCGTCCTTGCTCCGCTGCTCTTCCTAATCTTCATCAACGACCTGCCATCTGGAATCTCGTCATCTGTCCGTCTTTTTGCGGATGATTGCGTCATTTATCGCCGCATATCTGATAACACTGACCAGGAATTATTACAGGACGACCTAAATAAAATACAGAAATGGTGCTCCGACTGGCTCATGCAGCTTAATATTTCGAAATGTAAATGCATGCACATATCACGCAAACGTTCCATTACTAATTTCCAGTACTCCCTGAACTCTGTGGCGCTGTCAGTAACGAATTCTTACAGGTACCTTGGCGTCGAAATAACGAACAAATTAACATGGTCAGATCACATTATCAAACTTTGCGCAAGCACTTCCAGAGCTCTTGGCTTTATCCGAAGATCACTATCAATGTCCCCTGCACCAATCAGACAACAAGCATACGAAACATTCATTCGCGCTAAAATGGAATATGCCTCAGCAATATGGAACCCTCACCAGGTCTACTTAATACAACTGCTCGAAGCTATCCAGAATCGGGCAGCGCGCTTCATAACGTCGCAGTATTCGTCTCGACACAGCGTTACCAACCTAAAATCGTCTCTCGGCCTTGAACCATTAGCATTCCGCAGAAAAGTATCAATTCTTTGCCTTTTCCACAAACTATACTTTAACTTCCCCGCACTACGCCAGACTTTGTTATCCACTCCCTTACGCTCATCTCGCCGATTATTCAACTCCCTCAGCATTCAGCGGTTGCATGGTTCATCCAACGCTTTCAACAAATCTTTCCTTCCCATCGCCATAGAGGAATGGAACTATCTTCCTGATACCGTTGTCATCGAAACTAATCCCACCAGATTTAGGCAGCTAATAACAGACCACTTGATCCAACTATAGCTACTTCCCTCGCGATGCTCTGCGTGCAATTTGAACTGCTTGTGTTATTGTGACACCCCCCCCCCCCCCCCCACAAGTGTTTTCCCACTTATTTAATTTCCGTACTTTTTAATGTGTAATTTATATACTTCTGCTTTGCCATGTATATTCTGTTCTATTTGAATCACCTGACGCTGATTTCACGTCAAACTTGTTATTCTTGTTATTCTTGTTATGCTTTTTTATGCTTACATGCCTTTGTGTGACCGTTTCACATCACTGTCTTCCCCCCCCCCTTATGTAATGTCCCAGACGGGATCTTTAAGGGTTCAATAAATGATGATGATGATGATGATGATGATGATAGAGTATAACCCATAATGAATCGAAATGATGAAAACTCAATTATCCCGTCGTTTTAGCTCATCAGGTGAAATTTTTAGGCTGAATTTGCGTACGTGCGAAACCATTGGTGATGACAGGGGCTGCGCACGTGCTTGGTGCAAGACCTCTCAATAGCGATGGGCGTGCAGCAGCGGCACGTTTAATTCCAGTTAGTTGCGAATAAGAATTGCTAAGGCCCGCAATCTGATTGCCAATGGAACCTGCCCACGTGGTACGGGGATTATAAAAGTACAATTCAAGACCGCGTGGCCGCTGTAGTGGACTGAGGGGAATAGGCTGTGATGTTAAAACATTTTCGGTGACACGTTAGCCACAGAGCGCATAGAACAAACAGGGTGATTAGAGATCATTTGTTAGGTTGGGTGATTAAAAAGAAAGGACTTCTAACTTCTAGCTTCTTAGCTGTCAGTGTAAGAACCATATGTTCTGCAGTGGACGTAATCCTAATGATGATGATGCCGCCATATACCAAGAAGGAAGTCTTCTAAAGAGACCATTCTTCTAAATTCTTATAATTCTTCTAAATTCTTCTAAATAGAGCATTATAGTGTCACCAGTGCCCTGCGCTCTATTATTTTACCAAAGCACCAAAAATAACATTAACAGGGGGCTCTTCTGGCTTTCAAAAAAATGAGAAACTTTTTTGTCTTTTAGCTGCGTGGAACATCTTTTTTTTTGTTTTTGCGTTAGCACTTGTATAATGTTGTAATCCTTTGTACATGTCTTAGCACTGTATGGGTGACCGTTTGTGTCTGAAAGAATGGTACAAAATAAATAAATAAATGAAAATCTAAAATTCATCTGGCGTTTTAATGCGCTATAAAAACATTCAAGTTTCAACACTATGCTGAAAGAGCATGGAATAAGAAATCTTATCGCGACCATGTTCAAATAGACGCTTGCATGCGGCTAACACGGCGTTTATATCGGCCACAAAGCAGAGCAAGGCGAAGCCATCATTAACGCGGGGTGCAGAGTGAACTGAGCCCACGACAACTTTATGAAACTCTTCACCAACTCTCCCTGAATGCGACTTCGGGGCTCGGTTAAACCCGGGAAAGGGTCGCTATACTTGGGAAGTTGAACGCAGAGTCAGAACAAATTTACAGAAAAGATGAGTTGGGTATTGGGGATCCAGAGCAAAATAAATCGTCTTCCAATCCCACCCGCCCAAAGATTCGAGGCGCTGGCCTAATCGTTGTCCTCGACCACAAATGGCGGTGACGTATGTGAACCGGAGTTCGTTTCAAATGCTAGTGAAGAAGATTTGCAAGGGTGAAAAATACCGCCAGCAAAGTCAAGATACCATTTCCTTACCACAAAAGTCAAATGCGTAAGATATTCGGTTTGAGAAAAGGGCCCGGGAACTGCCAAGTAAGCCATAGCCGTCGACCTTGTCTGTGTCCAAGCAGAGCGCCTCGTGAGAGTCCGCGTCACTGCATCCCACGAAGACGCCGACCTTGCGACCACGCAGCGTCGCGGGGTCATAGCCCGAGTCGACGATGGCCTCGTACGCGGTCTCCAAGAGGAGGCGCACCTGGGGGTCCATCTGGTGGGCCTGCTTCGGGTGCACGCCGAAGAACTGAGCGTCGAAGACAGACAGGTCGCGGATCTTGCCCATGCGCTCAGGAAGACCCAGGTGACCTGCGAGCGAAAGATGCGGGTACTCAAGTCTTCAAATATCGATATCTCAAAAGGAGCCTCCAGTGTGGGATGTTTCACTCTTCGCTTCTCTCCTTCAGCCTTACAGAGTTAAAAGTTGACGCTTGGAGCGTCAGAGAAGCTAGCTAACACTAGTCGTCAGCAGGTAGTCCAGAGTTGGGGCTCACAAATATAAAGAACTTGAGATAACACTATTCAGGCTGATTGGTTCTATGTTGACTTATTTTAAAACTGCCTAAATAAAAAACGCGTTTGAATAACCGAACATCCACAACATGGAGCTCAGACTACCAGCTGTACTTTAAAAATCCAGACAAGGCTAATTTATAGAGGCGAGAACAAAGGCTGAGAGCATCTTGTGAATCTAAACTCTGGCGCAGTAACCATTCACACTAGTAAAAAAAATGGGATACACACGAAACAAAATCTTCCTTTCAACTGCGGCCATCATAACTGAAGATTTACACAGCACCCATCGAATCAAGCTTGCAGAAGATAAATATTCGTGAGCGAAAGTGTCTCACCATGATTGTCATTATGGCTTACTCACGGGAAACTTATGACATTTCGCACATTAGCGCCATGTGCAACCAGAATATATACTCAAACGCAGCGAAACAGAAAATGCTCTGCATGCGTATCAGAATCCATAAAACTTAAGAGCTTATAAGTTCCTCGAATGCTCGGATTCACGGTGAACATTTCGCAACATAACATTCAGGAGAAAGCCGAATTTCTTAGCGCCCTTAAGCTGAGCTGGTTCACCTCCTTTTGTTGTTCCAGCTAGGCAGCGCATTTGTCTTCCTGGATGCTTTCTTCGTTTGAAGGGTCTTTGTAAAGGTAGATGAGTCAGCATGAAGCGCTTTGGTACAGAGCTTTGTGGCATCAATGGCCTGGGTAGGAAGGGTGGCTGACAGGCAGCTGTATGTGGGCGCCGAATTGGCGGACAACACCGGCAGCCGTTGGGGATACAGGTGCCACCCGTGTGGCCGGCTCTCAACGATACGTCAAAAGGCCAGGGCTATTGCCTTTGTGCATGCAAACCGAAGAGCTTCTGTCGACTGGTTACCGTCCCTTCACGAAACTGCCGGCAGCAGCGGGACACAACAAAGAGACCCCACCCCCCCACCCCCCGCCCCCAAAGATATATTGCAAGACAGTGACCTTTCTGGCCTACTGTAATGTCCTAAGCGTGGGATCTGCAAGAGGTCATAACTGAATGTGTTCTGGGAAGGCGCCTGATTGAGCCGTGCAGAAAGGAACTCCGGAGTTAGTCTAGCTTGGTTTTTTTTTTTTCCTTGAGAGAGAGTTTCACATGCATTATCGAAGTTGTGGGGTGGGACGCACGATTCGGAGAGCCAATCGCTATATTGGAGATCGTTCTGTGGATCGCATTTTGTAAATAATTTGCTAACTTTTTAAATTTTGTGTTTCGGGGAAGAGTTATTAATACTGTCAAAGTTGAAGGGGGCAGCACCCTGCAAAGAACCAACCTTGATGAGGCTTGCTGCTTCGGTTTCGCCTTCGTTTCGCAACGGCTTTGGAGCGATGTTCGCCTGAATGGCTGAGATTGCGTGGTCGAAGTGTTTCATGCTAACTGCAGTAATTGTGGTACTATGGGAAAAATTGCATCGACAATCCGCTAATGGTTGTTGATGACGCGGCGGCTGAACCTTCCGGCCAGTGAATACCTCACGACCTCGTGCTGTAAACTTGAAGAGCCGGACCAGAGGAGGGCACCAAATTAGTTCAGCAATTTTGTTTTCAGGAAACCATTTATTTTATGAGCGACATTTCTTCGCGCGTGTAATAATGAGTGTAGCGATGCCCTTTCAATGCTCTTTCACCGCCATGTACAATGAAAAAATTAACTGATACTCATACGCCGCGGCACAAGTCACAGAAAGCTTTATGCTTTGTGGCGCGCTGCTATTCGTCTTTTTAAGCAATCTTTTTAGAATTAAACGAAGAGGTCTTAATTATGTTAGTGGTTGTTTTGTGCGCAAAGTGCGTACCTCGAGGCCAGCGGGCCTCGTCGTCGGTGACAAAGTCGACTCCCGCGTAGAGTTTCTCTTTGAACTCGGACAGGTTATCCGCTTGTGGGAACCGGGCCGAGAAGCCGGTGATTGCGATTTCCTCCTTCGCCATCGTCTCCTGCCGTGAGAAAGGAAGTCACCACATTAGCTGAAAGCATTAGCTTTCAGCAGTCATTTTGTGACGAACGGCAACTGGGACATGTGCTTTGCAGTGTCTCGAAAAGATATTGCTTCCAATGGCGCCTCTGGTAGCGACATCTTCTGGCATCTAACTAGACAAATCTGTGAATGTTGGTGCAATGGGCCTTTCTTGCAGCCTGCAGTCACTGGAGCAGCAAAACTGACCAAAGGGGGCTTGATCGAATTTTTGTTTTTTCTTAAAAGCAGACGGCATGACTCTCTCTGGCTACGGTCATGTTTGTTTACTAGCAAAGGGTGCCTTAATTGCTGTGAAATTTAGATTTTGAATTTTTCGCGCCACATCGATCGAGCATTACTTCGGTTTTCTGCGTGTCAATTTCCAGAACCACCATTCTGCTCTTCCAATCTAACTCAATGATCATGCTTGCAATTCGTCTCCTTTGTGACTTGGCAAGGCGATGTCATCAGCGAATCGCAGAATACTTACGCATTCTGCATTTAACTCTTATCCCCAACTGTTCCCAATCCAGGCCTCTGAATACCTCCTGTAAGCAACCGGTGAATAGCATTGGAGCAGTACATCAGTATACACCTTAGACGTTATAACCAGCAGTACAACATGAACCGGTGGGCAAGTTGCAAACCAGCAGGCTGCTTAACTATATTAAATAGTTAACTTTTTAACTGTTACCGTTAGCCTCCTTAATTATTTAGGGGCGTGTAGCCCACGGTAAGTAATACCCATATCAGTTTTTAGAGTTTCTAAAATGCATTTACCCTCCAAGCTGTGGCCCAACAAGTTTTGGCTATTTCGACGAGTTACGTGCAAGGAGACACTGCTTTGTCTGTAAGCTTCTCTAAAAGTCGTGTATTCTGTAGCGGTGTTGCCAAAATTTGTTAGGCCACAGCGCCGAGGGTAACCCCGTTTTCGAAATTCTAAAAACTAATTTGGATGTTAATGACGGTGGGCTACACGCTTCTCAATAATTAAGCGCCATTACAGTAATAGTTACAAGTTAACTATTCAGCGTCAGTTAACCAGCCTGATAGCACATCTTCTGATGTTCTAGATCGCTGACAATGCTATGCCGAGAAAACAGCTCGTCTAACTCAAAAACCCTATTTTAAAAAATTGCGGAAAGCCTTAGGTGAAACACTGCATACATTTACCTGAAACCATATATAAGGACAAAGCCAAGACGAGCAGTCGCTGTGTTTCAGGTATGCAAAAATCACGTTGGTCGTTAGTTCACCCATCGTGGTAAGCTGCATTTTGATAAAGCCGAGATGAGAAAGCGCCTGCTCATTTCAGTGTTCACATCACAGAGAAAAGCCAACAAAGGCCAAAGTGAAGGCTTCTTTATTTTTTAGCAACAAACCTCCCTGATCTTGGTTTTATTGTGTAGTGTTTCTTCTCAGTTGCCGCGTTCCCTTCTTTTTGCCACTCCAGCGGATTTTTCATCTAATTAATAATAAAGTGCAGCAGAGAAATAACAACGAAAACGAAGAAATACACAGACAAGGACGATGCTGCAATGACGCCCGTTTACATTCCGGCAGCTTTTTTCAGGTCATTCTCTTATCTTTATCTACCTGCTTTGTCACGTCGGAAGTTCTTCCTTCTTTCATAGGGCTACAGATGGCGCGCTGACTCACCAGAATCACGGATGGTCCAGGCTTCTAAGATCTCTAGAATCTCTGTTCTTTTTTCAGTACCTGCACGTTATGAAGTTCGGCTGGGCTTGTTCTTTGCATTCTTCGCATTTCCTGCAGTGCATCGCAAGGTTGGTGCCTAACTTCTCTCTTATTGACGTAGCGTGCCGTCTTGCTCTACGGTTGACACACCTTCCTGTCACACCAATTCACTACTTTCCACAGAACAGGAGAATCTGATAAATAATGCCTTGAATGCATTCGGAGTACTTCTTTTGGTGTGAGATTTGGCATTTTTATTTGCTCCCCTGCCGTTAACACGCGCGCACATACATTTCGTCTTGTTTGGAGTTGCGGAAATGATCTGAATGCCGAGCCTATTTCCGATCTTCAAAAGATGATGAGTCAGCCTATGGACATATGGTACAAAAGAAAAATTCTTTTTGTAGTTTCTTCGGACAATCTTTCTGCTATGCTGCATAGCTTAGCATAGCATAGTCAAAGCGCCGCCGGCGGGCTTGTAGATACCTTCGTAATGTTGTTGGGAGCCTACCTCAAGTCAACGGTTGCTTCTAGTGAAGACACCCTGTATGTTTGAAACAGTGGAGTATGCATCGGCTCTGCAGTCCCATTTGTCCAGATTGATTTATACCTTGCAGCCTGGGACAGAAGAAATCAGGGAGCAACAAATGAGAGTCGCATTGTAAATATCGCCCTGTACGTCGACGACTTCTTGGTTGTATGCAGTCCAGAGAAGGAAAATGAAGAACTTAGAAATCGCACTGGCAATCTTCCAAAAAAGCCGTCCTGAGTTCAGTTTCATCTGGGAGCTTCCAGAGGACCGCGCTTAGGGCTTCCTAGACGTACGTGTGCCTTGAAATCTCGCCGAGTGTTGGAGTTACCAGCCACGAGCAAACAAGCACTTTCTACCATTCAAGCCTAACCACTCCAAGACGCTAAAGAGAGGAATAGCGTGGGCGGTGTTACAGTCCGCTCATGTCAAGTTGCGTCTACAACAGATGAGGCAAAGCTTTCAGCAGCAAATCAGTAGGCTTCTGGAAGCTGGGTTCTCTAAAATTATGCTATGCAGCAGAGTAGGAAGCCTCCTGCTGCACAAGCGTGGTAAAGGAAAGGAAAGCTTGCCAGAAGAAAGTACGCAAATAAAGAATTTTTCCGTTGTCCCGTATATGCATGGGACGACTCATAACTCATAATCATATGAAGATCGGAAATCGGAAAAACGCCTGGGCCATCCGGGATTCTGGTGAGCAATGTGTTGGCACGCCTTATGTAGCTCTATCGAAGAAAGAAGTGAATGTCCTGCGCGACAACGCAGGCAGATAAAGATAAGAGAATAAATTGAAATCTGCGGGAGTCTAGGCTATAAGGAAGCGGTCGTTTCAAATAAATTCGGTTGTCAGTGAAGCATCGTCCTTGTCTATGTGTTCCTTTCTTGTCGTTGTTTCTTCTCTGCTGCAGTTTATTATAACCAATGTAGACCAATGTGCCAACGTGATCAGCAATCCACCTTATTAAAGTGCACCTAATATGCGGTCTGAGGTCCTAGTGTCGTACTTTGTCGATATAAATGGAGTTTCGGTGTGCACATGACAAAGCAAGTCCATCAGCTTCCTCACTGTCCTCTATGCTGCAGTCACCTGGCATCCAGAAAAGTTAAGAGGACATAGAGCAGCCCAAAAAAAAAAAAAACACGGGGACGACAGGATAGAACTAGACAACACAGCGCTACTCTATGTCCTCTCAATCTAAACACCAACTAGGCCAGCTTTATGCCTTAAATACCCAGAAAAGCATAATCTCGAATTTTCATAAATGTGCACTCATGATGCTCTTTACGAGAGAAGTAATTACAGCGTTTCTTCAGGCCAGACGACCGAGCGGTTCCAACTCTCAAGAAGGATGTGTGAATAAGAAAGGTTTGTGCTTTATTGTTAAATTCAGGAATACGCCGCGATATTTTTGCGTAATCCAAGCATTATTGGACTGCCTTGTACATACATACTCATATGCTCTGCCATGACTGCAAATAGCTTCAAAGGCCTGTCAGTCAGTATTCGAACTTTCCATACTATATTTACCACTTTAACATTCCTGCACCAAAAAATATGCTTAATTAGTTATTTCCTGGATAATTTATTTCATATTGGAAGAGCTCATCAATTTTGCACTTTCGACATCCTCCCGAAACTATTTCAGCCAATGAAGAGTTTGCGGTAACAAGGCTATCGTACAACAAGAAATGTTTCGAACATTTCTGCTCTTCACTTTCAACCCTTTAATTCAAAATGCCACCACGACAGAAAAATAATGACAATTTCTCGCGCGTCTAGTACCCGCCACTGTTGGCCGTTTATAAATAATCCTAAAATTAAAAAGCGTAAAACGGCTCTTCCCGTGTTGGACGCCAGTCAATAAGACTGCTGTTACAGCATTTCCAGAGTTCGTTTTCTGATAGCAGCTGTTCTGACCTAAATTATATATTTTTTTACGACCTGAAAGACTATTTCTGGCTGATATTTCACGCATTACATATTGCCGCAGAAAGAGGCAATTCAATTTAGGATTTGTGTCCACCTGCTCGTATGTCATTCCCGCAGGGGCTGTGGAGTCACCGCCTTCGGATGGCGTGTACGAGGTGGATTCATCGAATCCCTTCCACGGCGGCCGCTTTTAATGCCGGCGAAAATTTACACCCGCCCATGTAGTGTGCGTTGTCAGTGCGCATTGGGGCAATCCAAGTGGCCGAAATTCTTCATCAGCCTTCCACTACGCCATCCCTTTTTCTCTTCCTTCGTTTATTCTCGCCTTCCTTCATTGCTTTCCTAAGGTTGAGGTTTTCACTAAGAGTGCGACAATTAATCAGCCTAAACTGCGCTATGAAAAAAAAAACACCTTTTCCCTTCTCAAAATTCTAACTTGCTAAAACTTGCAGCGCCTTATTGCGGTATCCACGGATCTCGACTGTAATCAGGACCACGGCCGATCATGTAAGCACTTAGCGAAAAATCAGAGCCGAACCAGGATTTTCCGTAAAATCGACATCGAAGAGAACGTATCTCTTCGCCATCTTTGAACTGAACCCGCATTAGAACTAGAAGAACCGCTCCAAGCTGGTTCCGGACACGGTTCAGATCCACTAGTGGCCCGGCTCTGGATTTTTTTTCAGACAAAATCGGACGTATTACCACCTATAATTTGCCTCCGAGCGCTGCGCGTGACAGAGGGAGAATGGAACCGAATCCACGAATATTTGAGAAGTGTGGCGCCTAGGCAACAAACATTGCGTCTAAGACTGCCCATTCCAAGTACTAAAAAAACCTTGCGTTTTTAGTGTCTGCGGTCTCACCTGTTTGCAGAAAATATTTCTGAAATAGTCGAAACTGCTGTAATTTCTAAAGCATCTGGTTAAAGCATTTTAATTTCTCGTTGTGATGTTCCACTGTTCCAACACATGTTCAAAACAGCGATCGAACCGAGTTCCGCAGTGCTGACCTTCGAAGGTAATTATTTCCTTCTCCAGCAGCTAGAAAGTAAATGTTGCAGAGTTTGTGCTCGGCGTGTCAACACCTCGTCTCCGTTGCTTGCCTGAAGAAGATGGAGTATTTCAATACCTGCACATTCTCACCTTTGTTTGCAAACACGCGTCTACTCGGGGCGAGCAAAGACGTAGGAGCGTAGCCGTTGAGAGTAGTGTTTCACATCCGAGGTGATGGTTATGACTGCGCCTTGCATCTCATAGTTGCGCCTGTAAACCAACAAGTGCAACTTTTCAGACAGATACATGACACGTTATTTTTCTTTATCAGTCATTATCGTCATTGCGACAATTTTCTGCTGTTCTTTGCGTGTGAGAGCACCACGTTAGTTTTCATGTAAGCCATCCGCAAATTACCTGAGAGCAGCGCTTGTCCCCTCCCACTATTTCTTTTCGTCTCTCTCACACTCCACATGCATTCCTAAAAAGCAAATATCTGCCAGCAAACCAAGAGCTAAATGTTATTTGAGCAGTCTAGCCTCTTTCGTAGTACGAACTTCTTTTACAATAGTTCTGCCTTGAATCCCTGCGGCAATTGTTCTAACCCGGCGTGCCTGGTCTGGCATGTTGCGCTTGGTGCAGGTGTTCCACATGATATCAAGATGAGAGACAGAATAAGCTTCCTCAGGGGTCCCCCGTGTGGTCTTCCCGTGATGTGCGATCGCGTCAACGCAACAGCCCATGTGCCACAGACCTGAAGTTGACGTGTGGCCTATTAATTTTTTCAGACAAAGCTAGTATTCAACCTAAATAGAACCAAGGGGTTTAGTTAACGAAGCCTATGTGTTTATGAGGCAATGGAACAAAAGCAGCCTTGTGCAAGGCTGTGCAGGGAAATTTCATTTCTGTAAATCTAAAAAAAAGCAGTTTCTTGAAACTCGCCCTTTCCTACATGCTATATAAGAAACGAGATCTTAACAGGTTGCTCTATGAGCGCCAACTTCAAACTGGCCGAGGTCTGTTCGTGATCACTTCGCTGTGCTCTCCCACTCCTCTTCGTCGCCACAATCGTCGTCACCACCACCGCCACGGCACCATCAGCCCGTGTCCTACGCCACCCTTGCGAACTTTCGTCTTTCAACTTCGTGCCTAACTCGACTCTCCAGCGCCCCCTGCTACTTTTGCACTCTTTCGAAGTTCACTCCATTGCCCCAAAAGGGTCATGAGTTCTCCTCGTTGGATGCCGTGGCCAATTTTATTTCTTGCTCTTGAATTCTGATTCAATATGCTTAATTAGTGTTTTTACGAGGGCGAACTCTGCTTTGCTCTTTGCTCCCAACGCCTCCCTTCTGATTTTCTTCTGCGCCGCTCACTCGTTTTCATGAAAACAGTTTTAAGCTTTTTCGTTTACCTCTATGCACCAAGTGTGAGCGCTCGCAGTGGGCGACTATTTTATTACCGCGAGAGGTCTTACTTTACCTCTTGCTGGGCTAGTTAGTGGAACATTGTCTAACAAAGGTAAAGACAGCGCTACCCGTCCTTCCCGTCTTTCTGCGTGGTCAAATGTAGCGCTGTTTTTACCTTTGGTAGACAAGGTCGTACTGGTTCGTCCGGTGGGACAGAGTGCGTGCCGCCTTAAAACTCTTTGTTTGCCTAGGGCAGCGTACGCACAACCTGCACAGCACTGCAACGCTTGCATTAAGCACGGACAACGTTTCGGCGACGAGACGATTCTAGGCAGAAGCACATTACAAATAGCTCGCGAGTACATGAAAGCATTTTTAAGTTTTAAAAATTCAATTATCTTTAAGTGCTTTATTACTCTCGTATTTTTTCCCAATCAAAGCAGCTTGCACATTTCCAGGCGCCTTGTACGGGTGCACCTGCTGAGGTCAGTGTTTGCCAAATGCTGTGTGTTCCGCCTGTCTGCAACAGTTGCGAGTAGCACCGGCGTTCGACGTCTTTTTTTCATGCTTGTGCTTTTCCGCTGAAGACAGGAATTCGAAAGCAAAAACCCTCTTTAAGCTCGCCGTCACCTTTCTTGTACATGAAGCAGAACGCAAAATTTCTTCTCTCCATCCAAAACTGTTTATCCTTTCTTTAGATAATGCGAAATCACGCACACATTTCTTCAGTGTCTCAGCGTCTAAGTGCAAACAAACGCCACCTCCTTGGTAATACTCACTGTTAATGAACATTGGATCATTAAAAATAAGATATGTTGCATGACTCACAATAGTCCGTTCCAATCATCACGTTAAAATTGACGTAGGACTAAAATTGGTCTAAAGCTGCATGACAATGTACAACAGCTGACTTCATGTTCAGATTCCAAATAGTCAGCGGTGATGCAAATCTTCCTTGGATTAGTGAACAGAAGTCAAGAGGTCTTAAACATTGCTCATACGTAGCCAAGTAGCGTTCCTGTCAAAATAGTATAATGTAGTTGTAGGCCAGTTGGTTAATTTGGGTAAAAGGTAAAACTGCACGAATAAGACTGCGCCCACGATGTCGTTTTCACTTTAATTTCTCCGGCAGTCATACTTTTATCTGTGACCCTAGTTTAGAGAAACACAAACTGCATTTCTCTAGCTGAGCGAGATCGCTGAGCCACCGTACAATCCGGGCGGAAACCAGCTCTGCCTTGCGAAGCAGAGCATTGCGTTCTGGTGCCAGGCAAATTTAAAGCTGTTGTCCCTTGCCCATGCCTTCGTTTTAAACAAAAATTGTCTTTTTTCCCGCGTTCTGTTATCTGTGATAAGCAGAGAATGCTTTATTGCGAAAGCACTACTACACGACGTCTAACCGGCTCATCAAGTTCGTGTGAAGCTTGACCTTGAAGGTGAGTTATTCAAAGCCTAGCGTAGCAACAGCTTATTGCCGCGACTGAGTATCGAACCCGCGGTGGCTTCGCTCACCACTGCACGAGGGCACAATGCTGTCGGCGCAGCCGATCAAGCCACGTGTTAAACTTCAACACACTGTTGCGATGCGCACTGCACACCATCATCTTCATCGGCCTCCATCTGCGGCGTCTGTCAGAGCGGAGCCTGAGCCTAACGTTGTCGCCAGACGACCCAGCAAAGCAATACCATGCGCCAACAAGGCTAAACCCATGCTTTCGCACGTCTACTCGGTTTAGCTACGTTAAAACCGAACCACTTCTTTTAGTTTTCCAGTACTTTACTTGTGGAAGCCACTTGCCGTGGTCTTTCTGATGGCGGAAACGAAAATCATTCCAGGTGTTTTACCTTCCTTAGCAGGCAATCGATGTCGTGCCCCAACAGAATTTACGCTAAGCTCAGGGGCCTTAATTTCCAGAGCAACTTCATTGACCCCATTTAGAAGGATTCTTTTTCTCCCTTGTGAGAGCTTCGTGCAACACATGCTTATGGCGCTCCCTTCGCCACTTCTTCGCAGCAGCCTTTATTCAAGAAGTTCAACTTACATAATCAGTGTTTTGTATCCTCATCTTGCCACCTCAGTATCTCCAAGCCTTCATCGCGCTTTGATCATATCAGAACAAGAGGGGACACAGTTCCTCCTACCTGTACGGACAATGGGCCCAAGGACTGATACTTGACACTGATGCTCGCGAAGGCTGCGAAGATGCCGATGCTTGTATTCAATTTATTGCACCTCGGCGTTGCGGCTGAGGGTGCGGACTATTTCACTGCAATAATAAAACTTCTGCTCTCGCTTTACAAAAAGCTGCAATTACTCCTGAACATATGCCTAAAAAATAGTTATTTTTGTATCCTCTACATTTTAGGGAACCAAACTCAGTCAGCGCAATGACAAGACAAACGTTCCTTTCTATTCGTGCAAGACATATTTGATTACAGTATATTAGGAATTTCACATCATTACAAATCACGAACGGCATCGGTGAAGCGGAGACAGTTGCATGTTCCAAGCAAAGAGAGACCACATCTAAAATTTTGACCAACCTGCAAAGTGCGCGTCCTTCCGTCGCTGCCGCAGCTGCAAGAATGATGTCAACCGCTAAGCGCACCACCAGCGGAAAGTTCTGTCAGTTGAGATTGGGCTGGACAGGTGCACCCGCTAATTAGATCGCTTGCGGGGTCGTTGTTGTCGTGAAGAGACCGCAGCAGTGGTGTGAGCAAAATGAGTGATGAGCCCGTTCTTCGAGGAGTGCTAAGGGGAATATTTCAACTTCCTTCGCTGCCGCAGACGACCGAACTTTCCGTCCGCACAGTGGTATGCCAGACTGAGAAATAGTTTTTTTCCTTCTTAAATCACGGCTCTCGTCGTCGGTCACCTATCCCGAACTTCATTTCCGCCACAGTAATTAAAGTTCTCGAGTGAAAACAACATGAAATAAGCTTTGCCTTTTTGAGTTTGCAAGCAGCTGTCACCCGGAAAAAATAGAATGTTTACTGCAATCGAATCAGTGCGGAAGCACGGATTTCTGCTGCGTAAAAGACGGCGACGAATTATCATACTTGATGTGACCTTTTTTCCTGTGTGTTTTATGCACATGCTGAAACGGATGTATTACTAATGTTCACATTTTTTCAAATACATTGTAAAATTTTTTTTTATTTCCTCTTTTTATCGTGTTTATATTGTTTATATCCACTTTACTTTTGTGAATACATTGTTGAATGTCTCGTTGTTTCTACCCGTAACACTCCGTTTTCACGTTTGCACTGTGCTACCTCTTATGTTATTTCTGTTTTCCCCTTACAATTATGCCCGTTCGGGCGCTGTAGGCATTGAATGAATAACTAAACATGCGCGAAGAGTGATGGGGTACGTATCGATCCCGTCTGTAGACGACGCCACGTAACCTCTTGTTCTTTATTCAGGCTTTTGTCCAGAGGGGGGAAAGTTCTCTCTACTTTTAAATGATTGTTATATCATGATGTTTCATCATAGAGTCCTTCGTGAAATTCGGGGAGTCAGACTCATCCATTTTCCGGTCGACGAAACCTCGGGCTTTATTCTGGGCTGCCTCGTTCCCCAGATTCCCCGAATGGGCTCGAACCCATATCAGTTTGGAGTAATTACGTGAGAGTTTGGTGGCAGTAAGGGTGTAAGGAGAGATTTTTGGGAATCACCCTTTTGTGAAATTTTTGATAGTCATTTCGGAGTCGCTGAGAATGGTGCTATCTTGGGTGTGCGCTCGGACGAGGGCTGCAGCTGCCTCTTCTGCGTTTCAGAGGATTTGGTTTTGATAGTTGCCGAGCCGATGTGGTCACCGTTCTCGTTCACAGCCGGAATTGCATAGGCATTTGTATGCTTGTATTCTGCAGCATATGGATAAATTGTTCTGGCGCACTGCCCGCATTTATTACGTAAGGCTTCGGCTCGTGCTTGCCCTCTATCTACCCTCGCGGTGTATGGGGTGCATGTTTTTGGGAAGTGGTTTGATTAGTAGGGCTGCCCTATAGTCGCGGGGCAAGTCTACTTTAGCGTCTTTAATCATACGTTGAATGTTAGTTACAAGCATGGTTAGAATATCCCCGTCAGTTGTGGATTTGGCTAACCTCGCCGTTTGAGCCATTCTTCTGTCAAATAATTGTAGGTGTTTTGTATTCCTGGTGTCATAAGCCTTTCGGTTGAGGCCTTTAGTGGGAGTCCAAGGCGGGCTGTAGGTCTGCCGTACCACGCTATCCAATTTGTGCTTTCCTACCTTCATAAATTTGAGATAAGGGGTGGCATAGAGTATCCTGCTTAGCGCAACGGCCTGCACTAGTCGGCATAAATAGCTTTCCTTCACCCCTTGTCTTTGATTAGCGATGCGGCAGATTAATCCCACCGTCGATTCCACCCAGCATTTTAGCTGGAAAGAATAATGACACACTCAGTTCTTCTTCTTTCATCATGACCAAATTAAATGGGCCGCTCATACTCCCACCAGTCACAAGCGCTGTACAAGCGGAAAGCGTATTTGAATGGCGTAGGTTCACGTGACAGGCGCTGGTAAGGTATGTCGTGCCGATCAGGCTTGAACGGTTGCATGCTGCAAGTGGTGAACTGATTGGCGCTGACCGACGGTGATCACGCTGGTGGCGTGGTCACGTGGTAAGGCTGAGGCTTCCAATGGCGTCGCCGGCAGACACAGCGGGGCTGGCCTTCTAACAGCTACGCTGTATAAATTGCCGCCAGACACAATGGTGCTATCTATCCCCACAACTCAGGAGTAAGTGCTACACCACGCCTGAAACGCCATCTCACGATGACAACCCTGCACCAGCAGCGAGGGTGAGCGCTTGTGCGGCCTGAGCCAGGCTGAGGAGATCAGCCGGGAGCGCGCCATTCTTTTTCAGACCCTAGGTCCACTCAAAGGGTTACTTCGATATCTTCAGATTAATCAACAGCCGTTCACAATTGATAATCTCACCTAATTATGCCTATAATTTCGCTCATATGAGAAAAGCAGTTAATTTTTCTGTTTCTATTAGTGCCCAAAATGTTTTATCTTTATTTCAATGGTGTACAGAATAAAAGTTATGCGCGCGACGAGAAAGGAATGAACCGTTTGAGTTGCCGCGAAGGAAGGAAAGAACATTGGAGAGGCCCTGAAGTGACAATTTTCGGAGCCCCAAAACTAGAGCTCCTGCATGCCGCGTCTCAGCGCGCTCGAAAGATGAAGAAGAGCGTGCAATCTCGCCATGGCCGCCGGCATCTGATGGACGCGCCGGCAAAGCTAAACTTCTACACCGGTCAGGAGCGACCGGTGGGCAGGAAAAGAGGCGAGTGTCGCTTTGTACACACGCTCGGGTGCGCACATGCGTTCTAGGTGCGATCATGGCTCTCCTGTGAGAAGTAAAGAAACATTGTTTGCCCGTGAGAAAGCACACTGAATAGCAGTAGCGTGCTTCGTTTACTTTTGTCCGCATCCTTACGCATACTTCTGCTGGTCATTACGCACGGCCACAGCGTTAATGTGGTATTCCTCCGGGCCCGGGGCTTCATCGTGGTTCTTTGTCGTGGCGCTGTGATCACAAACGCATTTTACATCTAAGCGTTGCTTTTCAACAGGCTTGCATTGCTGTGGGCAACATTCGCACAAAGCCGAAATCATCTCCAACGAGAACAGCGCAGCTGTGGCACCAAGCTTAATATCGGCGAGGCAGAAACAATTACGTGAAGGCGGCATGCTGCGCGAACTAATCGCGATACACTGAGAACTAATCATGACAGCAGGCCTCCCAAGCTTTCTATTGCAAACGCGAAACAAACTGTTACATGAGAATACAAATTTCAAACTTCCGTCCACGGCTATCGACACGCGCGATGCACGCCTCGTTGCCACGACTACGCTTTTGCGCCAAGGAATCCTACGCTTTTTTTTTTTTTGCTCAAAAGCGCGTGACTTGCGGCACTCTCCTTCTAACGTAGCTCGGAGGGCTGGGGCCTCTCCTAATTCATAAATGAGAACGTTATTAGGTGGATGAAAGAATATTTCAGCATTGGGCATCAACATGTTGTTGTCAACCGTAAGCAGTCGCATGAGGCTGCTGTAGCATCAGGGGTGCCTCATGAGTCCGTCTTGGGCCCTTTAGTGTTTATAATTTACATGAATGACATCTTTTCAGGTATTTCTTCATGCATCCGTCGTTTTGCGGATGATTGTGTGTTGTATAGAATGATTAACGATCAAAGTGACTGCGATGCACTACAACAGGACTTGTGTAGTGTAGGCCAGTGGTGTGAGAATTGGGGATTGCATGTTAATTTAGAAAAATCTGTACATATGGGCTTCACTAAAAGGAAGGCTCCCCGCAATTTCACTTATAACATTAATAATAGTAGACTGCTTTCAGTGTTGGAATTTAAATATCTTGGCGTATATTTAACCAGTGCAATGTCTTGGTGCCGTCACGTGGATTTTGCTACTGCCAAAGCCTGCTGCGTTTTGGGCTTCTTGCGACGTAACGCAATACTTTTCCCTTTAAAGACAAAAGAACTGCTGTATAATACAGATGTTAGAAGCATACCTGAGTATGCTTGCACAGTCTGGAACTCGAAATCTTTGTTTGGCATTCAAAAGCTAGAAAGAGTTCATAATTTGGCCTTTCGTTTTGTTTTTAATAACTACGGGCGATATTCTAGTGTAAAGAGCGCGAGAAAAGTTTTGGGTTGGGACACACTTCAGAAACGTAGAAAAGTTCTGCGTTTAAAATTATTTCATAATACATTTCATTTAAGAACTGGAATAGACAGAACCAAATACATAGTCAATCCTGATTATGTGTTATTACGGATAGGTCATTCACCTAAAGTTAAAGAATGCAGGTGCCGGACTGACATTTTTAAAATGTCTTTTTCCCGAAAACAATATCGGAATGAAGCAAGCTGCACGAGGAAGTAGTGTCCATATTATCAAATGATTCATTTCCTTCCATGCTGGGACATTTTTTTATGCATAATAATTACATGTTCTTATCTCTCAATGTTATTTTTGTAACCACCTACACTCAATGGTAGTTGTATATTTTTTCTTTTTTTCGTTTTCAACCCCCCCCCCCCCCCCCCCCCTCCCCTTCCCCCAGTGTAATGCCCGACAATGGCGCTGTGGGTATGATGATAAACAAATAAATATTCCTTCCTCCACGTGTGTAGCTGACGTGACACTTTGTGCAACGTGGCCTCGCTAAGGCTGACAGAAACATAATGAGGATTTCGCGTGTTTCTAGCACCTGACGCTTTATAATGTCATGAGCCACACACAGATAAAAAATAAACAAAGCGTGAATGGACTCGCCGCTCTAGACACGCGTCCGATGACCCTGCTGTATTAGCACGTGAAGATGTTTCTGCCTGAAAGTGTCATTGCTACAGTAAATTATACATTTTTTTCGCTCTCAAAGATATTTTGTGATAACTTTTTTTTCGCTTATATTTAACACGCTGAATATTGCACAATCCCCCCAAAAATGAGAATTAAATCTGTTCTGTCTAATGAACTGCTCATATAACCGGCCTTTGCGGCTGAGTAATAATAATAATTGGTTTTTTGGGGGAAAGGAAATGGCGCAGTATCTGTCTCATATATCGTTGGACACCTGAACCACGCCGTAATGGAAGGAATAAAGCAGGGAGTGAAAGAAGAAAGGAAGAAGAGGTGCCGTAGTGGAGGGCTCCGGAATAATTTCGACCACCTGGGGATCTTTAACGTGCACTGACATCGCACAGCACACGGGCGCCTTAGCGTTTTGCCTCCATAAAAACGCAGCCGCCGCGGTCCGGTTCGAACCCTGCGGCTGAGTAGTGAAGGCGTTCTGCCCCTGAGCACTATGTGCCGGGGTATGCGGTAGTTGCGATGTTCGACGCTGCCGGGGGTGAGACAATGCTTACACGCTTTCCCCTTACCTGGTGCTCTTTATTTCTTTGGGGTGAAATGGGTCTCTGACAGCATACGAAAACCCCCTGTGTAATGGCGCTCTGATTTTTTCTCGAGTGACGGTCACCTAGCCCGCAACAAGCATGAGGATAGAGGGATCCTTAGGCCAGCTAAGTTCGTGCACTTGTTGCGGCCTTCTTGCAAAAATAAACTGCGTCAGAGAAGTTTGAGCTGAATGGGTTAAACCTGAAAGTTTATGATTTATGGGGATTTAACGTCCCAAAGCGACTCACGCTTTGAGAGACGCCCTAGTGGAGGGCTCCGGAAATTTCGACCACCTGGGGTTCTTTAACGTGCACTGACATCGCACAGTAAACGGGCCTCTAGAATTTCGCCTCCATCGAAGTTCGACCGCCGCGGCCGGGATCGAACCCGCGTTTTTCGGGTCAGCCATAACCACTCAGCCACAGCGGCGACAGGTTAAACCTGAAGTGATCGCCTTCGAATCGTCTTAGACCATGCCTACCACACCCTGGCCGTCATGGCCATACCGTACCATGGCCACACCATGCCGCGAAAGGTCACGTGACCGGCGCTGATCACGTGGATGACCTAAGCTCCTCATGTGGGCGACACGATCCCGCGATGAGATGCTCTCCCCCGCCAGTGGTACACGCCTGGTGTCGAAGGGGAATTTTGCCTCGTTCGGTTCTGGTCCATACTTTCAAGGTTCTGTTCCGTTTTCACCTCCGGAGTAATATTCGGTTGGGATTCGAACCAGATCCAAATCTGTTCAAGCGCGTTAAACCAGTTTCGCAGCCAGAACAAATGGTATAACCTAGATTTGCTTAGTAATCAACCGTGTTGATGCTTTGTCTTCTTTTTTGTGTGCCGCAGGTATGCAAGCTAAAGCATGCAAAATCTCTTCTATGCTAGACGCTTCCACTTCAACCACTCCAATGTGCTGTCCGCGCCAAAAGGGGAAGGCGTTAACGGTGAAAGTCGCAAATTCAAATGAGTCCGAAATTATATTTGGCTTACTCTATGAACTTCATTTTTCATCATGTAACATTATTTTCTTGTTCCTCAGCTTGGTTGTTTCCTGCGTCATGTTTTCATGTAAAAACTGCTTTCAAAACCATTTGGGTCAAGATAAAACATGTATCGGGGTAATCATTACTCATGCTTGAAAGGATTAAGACCCTGTAACAAAGAAAAAATGTCTGTCGTGCACCAATAGGTGGGTGACCTCGCCTTTCGGGACTATTGGCGAGGAGGCAAGGTGCATCAACAGTGTGTTTCTTCAGAGTTTCATTTTGAATGACAATTTCTTTTCCCAAGTAGCAACATCCCTCCAAACTGACACCTCACGAGGCGAAGTGCATTCGCTGGCAGAGACAATATATTTGACACCTGTGCAGCTAGCGTCGCTAATAACCGCAGTGGACGCATATCTATACGACCTGGGGTCAATCCACGCCAAACGTCCCAGGCGTTGCGCTCGACCATCTCCGATTGGTCAAAAAAAAAATCGTGGAAACTTATCGTAATGTGCGTAATGAAAGCCTGAAATATTTTTGCTGAAAAATATTTATTCGTGAGGTGAGGGCAGTTTAAATACTCAGAAAGGGTGAGAAACCAGGCACTGTTCAATAATTAATAACAAGTTTAAATTTTTAGAAGACACTTCAAAAATTTTTTCATTGACATTTGCACATATGTTTTTGGATATAATTCGAAAGATGCAGCTTTACACGGCATAAATATTTTTTAAATCCAAAAAATGTAAGAAGATGTATTAAATTTGTCGTTTTTTTGTTTTAAATATCAACTTGCTCTCGAAAATTTGGAAAAAGCTGTTTTGTTCCTCTAGATGTCTAGTACCAATAATAAACGTTACAGGTGATGAAGCTGCGTACACCAAAGTAAAAAAAATACTGAATCTGTAAAAAGTGCGTTTTGAGACAAAAACATTGGTTAATTTCACCCTGAGGTGGTCCAAGTAAAAATACAAAAAATAGCGGGTTACATAGAACGGTTTATTGCCTTTCTTTCCTGAAATTTTTATCGAGATAATTTTTGTTTAAAGCGAGAAGAGAATTTTTGAACTTGAGCTCTGGGGCAGCAAGTTGCGTCGTCTCTTAACGCCTCTTCACCGCAGAGCACGACACTGCCGACACTGTAGCCACGCGAAATCCCTAGTTCTTGTTGTTAAATGAGGTTTGCACTGCAGGCAAGCGTGGAAACGTTGAGTAGTCGAACAGGTATTTGTGGGGAAATATTTTCTTAACGTTGCTAGGGCACTGCATGCCCAAGTGAGCTAAATGTTCGGTGTGGTTCTGTCGCAGTCAGTCATTCTTGTCGGCGCCATGACAGACGTAATCACGAGCGTAAGAGCTTGTGAGACGCCGATCTATCTGAAATTACCAGTACGATCGGGTGTTGAAACAATCCGCGATGCAGCAGCACCTGACCCTTGTGGCCGTCAGAGGCTCATGCCCGGTTGCTTCCGATGTGTTGCCTTGGTTGTATTACATTTAATCAGTGCAATTTCTGCATCAATACTCCAGCGGAAACGAGCCACTATGCTGGCGAAGCACCTTCATGCGAGCGGCAGACGTAGGGGCGAGCGGGCCGCGTTCACCGCCAGCGCGTCTGGCGTTACTCGCCGCAGCGGTGCGCACTTCGCTACCTCACGTGCGCCCCGAGAAGCGCGCTCTCCGCGATCTTTTCGGATATAAATAAAGCACTTGTGATACGCCTGCCATGCGAGCTGGTCATCCCTCATCGTGGTCCGTGCGATACAGCACGTTGAATACCCTTGTTTTTCTTCTCTTGGCCGCCCCGCACAAAAGCGGGTCACTTCGAAAGCGAAAACGGTCTCGTTCATTGCATACCATCCGCCGAATGTCGAGCGATATCTTATTTAGCTCCAGCCCTAAAAATGCACGACAGCGAACGACAGCAAACGAAGCTATCTGGCCATAAGTGTCGTGTCATGCCATGTGCCGTGGTCTGCGGTGAAGAGGCGTAAGGAGATGACGCAACTTGCGGCCCAAGAGCTCAATTTCAAAAATTCTTTTCTCGCTTTAAACAAGAATTATCTCGATACAAATTTCAGGAAAGAAAGGCAATAAAATGTTCTACAAAACCCTTTATTGTTTGTATCTTTACTTGGACCAGCACAGGGTAAAATTAACGAGTGTTTTCGGCTCAAAACGCCCTTATTACAACTTCAGTATTTTTTTTTTCCTTTCGTCTACGCAGTTTCATCACCTGTAACATTTATTACAAGTACTTGACATTCAGAGGAACAAAACGGCTATTTTGTAAGGTGGGGTTTATTCGGAGAAGCTTCTTAACGGGAGCAGGACCAGTCCGAGGTCAGCCAGTCCAGCCAGGCGCGTATACCAGGCGATGGCCGTGCGGCTCGAGCGTATGCTCGTCGTCTGCCTTATAATTTCCGTTTTTATGAGAGCAAGTTGATATTTAAAACAAAAAACGACAAAAATGATACATTTTCATACATTTTTCAATTTTTTTAATATTTATGCCGTGTAACGCTGCATGCTCCGAATTATATCGAAAGACAGAATCTGCGCAGTCAATGAAAAAATTTTTGAATTGTTTTCTAAAAATATGAACTTATTATTCATTGAACAGTGGCTAGTTTCTCTCCTTTTCTGAGCATTCAAACTGCCCTCACCTCACGAACAATTTTTTTCTGCTAAAATATTACAGGCTTTCATTACGCACATTACGATAAGTTTCCTCGATTTTTTTTTTTTTTGACAAATTGGAGATGGTCGAGGGCAACGTCTGGGATCTTTGGCGGGGAATGACTCTCTGATCATTTCCACGAAAGTGATCGCAGCTGCGTACTGCTCCGAAAGGTTGAAATTGTCCCCTTTGACAGCCGCGACTGATTGCGTCCTTAACCTGTCTTTTTGGCGGGTCAACAAAAGACAGCTTCGTCCCGGCCGCCGCCCGTCGAACGGCGGATTGCTGCGCAGAAAAACGGCATGACCGGTACACTGATTAAAAAGCCAAGGCTCATCGATGCTGCTCCCGCGGCCTCGTTTGAACGGCGCACGCATAACGCCAGCTGGCGTTGGCGTGGAAGCGAGTCACGCATCTGGCTTGACACGTTATCTCCAGCCGGCGGGCGAGGCGCACGGCAGGTGACGGACTGACTTTTCCGTTTAAAGATTGCAGCGGCAGAACAAAATAGCAATACCACGGGGTCTATTCTCGACGATTCGCTATTTTGTTCAAATTTTGACGTATGCGTGACGTGCCCATCAAGGCGGTGCCAAGTTACGTACCCACAGAATCTGATTACGTGAATAGGAAAAAAGAAAAAAAAAACTGATCTAGAAATAAATACCGGCGTCTGCTACTATTGGCGCCAAGTACGGAACAGAACGCCGCTCCGGGAGATTCCGCTGAGCCTCTCAGTTGCAATCTTCGGTGCATACGCGTCGAGGGGCAGCCGCGAGGGAGTGGCATATGTTGCGGCCTCTTGCGTATCATGTCGGACGTCCGGAAGCAGCTAAGGGCAGACTTAGGCTACTCAGTGCGAAAGACTCGCACGTCGGTTGTCAAAGGATTCATCGAGTTCGACACGGCGGTGCGAGCGAGGGTGCAGCCTAGACGATTTTTCAGTCGAGGTGAAGTGATGGCGTACCCGCGAGTCACGAGCGGCGTCACACGCGTGCGTACTGTTGCGCAGAGAAGCTGGCGAACATCAGGAACGGGGCCAGGGTATTCGTAATGGCGCACGTGCCGAATGGGAGCGGAATGTGAGAGCTTTGGCCGGCATGATGCCTTTGTGGCATTGCTCCTCATAAAGATCGACGACAGCTTCGCACATTCGCTTACCAGCCACAGTAGAATGCAGGAACTGATATGTTTAGGGCACTTTTCTGGGGGAAAACTAATTTCGTCCGGGACAGGAAAGGAAGCAGCCAAAGCTAGATTTTTGGAGTGGTGCCGCCACTGCTGAAAAGGCGCCCGAAGCGGCGCCTAAATCCGTGCAGGCCAGCATGTCTCTGCCAGAGGACAACGCTCGCATTCTTCTTAGCGTTGTAAACTCGGCGGAAGCCCACTGTTTCCTAGGCGCCGCGTCAGCTACCGGCAGGTCAGCAAGAGTGCAAAAGCTTTTAATCGCTACGTATCGGCTTTAACGGAGAGTGGGGTGCAGCGGAGTTGTATCTGTGTGCGCTTGGAAGGCCTCCACGATGTGTTTGGTGCTGAAATGCATGCTTGGCAAGGCAAGCCGGTGTGTACAATTTAGGCAACGCGTTGCACCAGACTCCCTTGTTGGTCAAGTTTGCATGCACCCGCGCAAGAAAGGAAACAGCAAAACGCGGAATATCGGAGTAAATCTCGTCAAGGAGAACGCACCGAGTGCGCATCCCTTATTATCAACTTAAATGTGCAAAGCGGAGAAAAAAAAAGATTCTTTTCTGGCATTAATAAAAAACAGCATTAAGCAAAGCGAAAACTCCCCCCCCCCCCCCACAACATAATTTTAATAGAGTGTACCCTCACAACATTAAGTGATGTGCTCATATTTTGCTTCGTAAGCCTGCATGCATGCATGCATGCATGCACGCATGCACTTTTGTGGTGTAAGTCGCACATATATTACTGCATAAAAATCTTATACCCCTGTCACACGGGCACTTTAGATCCTCATTGAGTCAATGCTCATCAAACTCAATGCAGATCGACGGTTGTCACACGGCCACTTTCAAGCGCAATCGAGCTCGATCCTGCTTGACTCGATGCCGATTCCTCAAGAGTGCTTGAGGTTCCAAGCACAATCGAGAACTCTCGCTCTCATGAAGCTATAAAAATAAACACAAGTTAACAAAACCAAACCACAATTGTTGTTGTTGTGATTGATTAAAATGTAATACAGAACATTTTTCAGGTACTATGCCTGCTTATATGCAAACATTTGAAAATAATCTCTACACAACGCTCCAAGCTTCGCCGTCAGTGTAAACAAAGATGGCGTCCTCCTGCTCGTCGGCGCGGAAACTGTGAAGCGAGCGCGAGACAGCCGCTCTCATCGACTGCTGGCAGGACCGCCTAAATTATTTGCGGCGCCAGAAGAGAAACGCCACAGTCTATGCAGAAATCGCGGAGGCGTTGCGGGCCCTTGGGTTGCATCGCACAGCAGCAGAGGTGCGCCACAAAAACCAAAAACCTGGCGCAGATAGGCAATGTACCGATTTGGCTACGGATTTGGCTGCCGCTGCCCCCGACTGCACAGTGTTGCCGGACATCGCCTTGTTATGGCTGTCGGCGGAACATTTGGCGCCACCTAACACACATGAGGGAAACTTCTCAATGAGCATTGCAAATGCCCGTGTAGCACCGGATGTTTCGAGCGTGCTCGAAAATCTCGATGCAGATCGAGCTCAATGAGGATCGAAAGTGCCCGTGTGACAGGGGTATTAAATGCTGTCAGCAATTTTGCTTGCTTTTTTCTTCCTGGAAAGGCATAAATTTTATCAACTTGTTCAAGTGAATGCGTAGCACTTACCACAACCACACAGAGGCAGCTACACTATATGTGCGATGCAAGAGCGCACAACATTCTGTGAGATGGGGAAAAATTGTTTTCTTGAGCACTCACAGGACGGCTCACCTCCCTTGCTGTCCACACAAGCAACACGAGTCAGACAGTGTCTTGAAGTTTCTTCGTTGTAGAATAACAGTTGTGCGCCTACCATAAAATCAAGCAGCTTCTTTTGATGCCTGATCAAATGCAGTACAGCAAGCTTCCGTGTAAGAGAGAAAGATATATGCCAGAAAAGGTGGAGAGGTCGGATACAGAAAAGTTCCTTCACCTGTTATTCCACAAAGGGGCAGGGAAGGAACGTATAGGTAGAAGAGGTAGAGAGTAAAGATCGGTGGTGACGCCATATTGCCGTGAGACACGTGCACTGTGCAAGATACTTGCTTTATTTGCTTGGTTTTATATGAGAGATGCTGTAGTAGAGAGCTCTCGATAATTTCGACCCCCTCGGGTTCTTTGCCGTGAACTGGCATTGCACAGCACACGGGCCTCTACCGCTGCGGCCGGGATTGAACCTGCGTCTTTCGGGTCAGCAGCCAACCACCATAACCACTGAGCCACCGCGGCAGCTTTATTTGTGTGATGCAAGAAACTGTTAATTTAATGTTCATGTCTGCACACTCATTACCTAGTCCACTTCACACAAAGCCTGAACATGTGTTTTGGGGCGAAGAATTCCAGCTGGTCTTGCACCCAGTGTCTAAAGAGACAACTAAGTGGCACCATGAGCCGAAGAGCTGAAGGAGAACAAAAACATGACAGTAAACTTACGAGCACTACAGACAAGGAGGAAATTAATTTATTTCCATACTCTGAAAGCCTGGAGGCATACAAATAAGAGTGGGGGAACATATAAAATTGGTAACCGCTTTTTCGAATTTAATACAGCCAGATATTGCAGAAATGGAGGCAGGAACATGGCAGGAAAAGCACGAGCATAAGATTAGACAGAAAATAGGCAAGGCATTCAAGGTTGATGTGGCCCACAGGGCAACATATGGGAGGCACCAATACAGACAGCGGTAGCGTTCTGGTTAGGGTACTATTAAAATAAAAGTCTCCAGGATGCACAAAAAGCAATCTGGCCAGCGACAGTAGCCACAGGCTTTCAATGCTTTCGGTAGGTTTTTTTAATGTGTGCACCACGTAATATGTATTCATTATAATTAATAAACCACAGGATATTGTTCATCACGAAATAAATTATCCTCACCGCACCATACAATACACAGCTGAAAGAATTCAGCAGTAGGAATGACAACTATACGGTGCATGTACACCCCTACGTGAAGACTTCACGCTACAGGGTTCATTTTTAGCTGTGTATTGGAGTATTCAAGGCACCCATCATGCTGTAAACTTCTGCAAGGTGAGGAAAACCCTTGTATTAGCCCCTCAATGCCCTTTAAGCTTCAAGGACACTGAGTGTTGCACTTCGGGGATCAAAAGCAGATCATGTGACCTGAAGACTTTTGACTACACCCTGCAATTTATTACAATTGAAGACAGCTGGCGCACCATTAAAAACCAAAACAGAAATGTCAAATACGAAGCAGAACAAGCATTTCAATTTTTATCTAGGTATTGTTTACTAACATACATACTGGAGCAGTTGCTATGCTGTTGTATTCTGCCAGAAAAATATGTGCTGCAACCATAAAAAACACCATATTTAGAGGACGATGGATGCTAAATTGGATTGAAATGAATAAATCAGTGACAACTAAAGCAAACCCCAAGAAAAATGAGTTCGCAATGTACGCAGTTGTGTACAAAGTGCCCTAAAAGGTTGAATGCAATTTTTTCGTGCATTTAGTCATTTGCATCTTTTTTTGCCGAACATCAGCATAGTCACGTATACACAGATAATTTTACACAGAGGAGGGATTAGACATTGGTGACACTGACACAGTTAATCGCAAGGGAAGGCTTGAGTACTGGGTAAAGTAGACGATAAACTGGTGATCAGGATAGAGGTAATTGAAACTGGTGCATTTTATTGACTAAACAAATCAGCTGTAATACAAAATCAGAGAAAACTGCAATATGTTAGTGGAAACTGAGTGCACTGGAAGATATATTGCACAAAATTTGAGTCCCCTGAAATATTAGCTTGTTCCAAAAAAATAATTGCTTTGCTGCCAATTTTTTTTTGAAGCTCAAGCTAAATTTTGGAGCAAGTCAGATGTAGAACAAACTTCCTTTCTGCAAAGTATCACAACAAACACATTTGTTTTTGATACACAAAAATTTCATGACTGCTGCAGGACATGTGGTGGCAATGACAGTAATGAGCCAATTGCGGCTGCCGCACAGCAAAAGTGGTAAAAGCCCGCACACATCAGGGTCACAGAAGCAGATTCCTCCGGCAACAAGACGAGTTGCAACGTGTGAAAGAAGTGTGATGCGGTATATGTGCACATTGATAATGCCCATTTCACGAAGTGCCAAATCCAGTAGATTCCTGTGTTGAATCAAAAAATAGCAATACGTCCATTGATGCCCAGTTTTACCAAAGAAACATAGGTTGAACAGATTGTCTGGAATTTTTGTCAAATTCGCCTAACAGCATTAGCAGCAGCCAAGGAGCAAACTGCCAGCAACAAGGTTAGTAAAAGTGGGGCCTTACATAGCGAAACTGGCCGAACCAGCAGACAGCTGCCTTGTCTTGCCAGTTTGACAGATGGCAAACAAGAGAGAGTTGCTTCACTTTTTGCTCAGAGGAAAACTAGTGTATTGCTGTATCACTACACATAGCATTTAAAAGAAACAGTAGAAAACAGGCACAGAGGCAAAGAAATGTCAGGAGACAAAGCTTGCTTTGCTCTGTGAGCACACACAAATGACACATTAGGGGCCTCCTATCGGGCGAACAGTTGCCAACAAAGTCAGACTGCGCCCTGAGCAAGATGTGATAAATGACTGCATACACATCCTTATGTTTTGTGCATCTCAAGAAATTTCACTGAAGCAGTAATCACGTCATGGAGCACAAACTTTTAACAGAAATCAAAGAGAAGTACTGGTTCAAAGCTCTGGTGGCAGGAGAAAAACATTTTGGTGACTTCCTTTGTTTCACTGCACTAAAGCACCAACATGCACATTGTGCATAAAGAGAGCACACAGCAATGCAGTACGTCAAGAATTGGCAACTCTTCAGTAGCGTTAAAGCATGTGTTTAAGCACACATCAAGCCAATTTGCAGATGGCAGGAGAAAAGTTCCTTGGACGCTTCTGTCACGTGAAGAACTGCAGCACTAGAGAAAAGCCTAGTCTACACATCAAACGCACCTGTCATTACACACTCTAGTGACAAACTGAAAGTAAAATTACAAAAAACATTGACTTGAACAGCTTTCTTGCTGTGTGCAATGAAACTTGAAGCATAAAAAATGTTCACATAGACTTATCGTAGCATAAACACATGTGAAAACTATGGCAGTGAGTCCAGCAGCTAAGTGCGGATGCATGCAATGTGTCGCACAGTGCAAGTTGTGATCACCTTTGAAAAGAATCCTGTTCCATATGTACAGCACTTGACACCTGTGAAGACATCCAATGCAACCCTTCCAAAGAATGATTCTTTGCTTGAGAAGCACTCTAGCTGAGAGGTGAACGATGATGAACCTTGCAGCAGCATTCCCCAGCACATGACTTCCTAGGATAGGAGTGATGCATCGAAGAGGCAAAATATACACACTGTCACCTGGAAGGCAATCAACACTGTCTTTAGTGCGTGAGCTTGAGTGCAATGCAAGTTTCATACACACAAGAGAAAAGATTTTCAAATACGAGACATCACAGGGCTGTAAATATCGAACTAAGTTTCACGTATGACTGTAAAACTAGTACCCAAATAAACTGCTTTTGTAACAGTTTTATTTTATTGGTCATCTCTATCAAAATGATGGAGGAAGTAAAACAGAACTGTGAAAACAGCTTGATTACGGCCAGACTGATCGGTATAAATAATTATTACATATTTATTTTTCTTGTGTTGAAGTGAAGGCAACTGCTACAAGGCACATTGTAGGGGAAGGCCGTAGGTTAACTTTACCTCAGAATATTTAACTGCATTAAAATCTCACTACACGAATGCTTTTGCAACTGCATTTATCAAAAAGCAGATGTCAAGCCGTTGTGTTTGTGTGCAACGAAAGAAAACCATAGACATGCAGATGCCCTACGAGTCACCCACATCCGCAAATTGTAGTAATCTGAAAACTCGTTGTGTGTTTTGCTTTACAGAAAAGACTATTTTGAAATGCTGTTTTTATTTGCACAAGGCTTCCTCGCTCAATAGGCTACAGATAAATGTACCATGAGATTCATAGCTACTTGCAAGTGATCAAAAAAGGGTAGGAACATGAGGGACTTGTTATGACACACCCGAAGAAAGCCACCAGCCGTCAGTATGAATAACCTTGCATTCAGCCGTCTGAAGAAAGGCAACAGCAATTTTTCGTTGCTGTTTCCCTTACCTCATCGATGCTCTAGACGATGTACCCGGCACATGTGCGCTGCCTTGCTGACACCGCTATCTACAGAAACTTCCCTTATGCACACAGACACTGATGTACACAAATGATGCGCACAGATGATGCACTGGTGAGCACAGTCCCACCGACAAGCCGAACACATTCTGGAAGCATGTTTCTCAGCCGGCAGACAACCTTTCGTGCCACCCTCTCATCACTCACGCAATTGAATATCAGGTCAGTGACAGGGTTTGGCAAACACTTAACTAATTGGTGTTCAGACGTTCACAGCTACCGATCGCGCCTTGAAACACACAGGATCAGAGCAACGGCCGGAGCACCTACAATACCATGTTTAAGGCAGACCAAGGTGCTCACGCGCTGCCTCTTGCCGCAAAGGTTCTTGCACAGCCACCACACCATATATCACTGGCCAGGCCGTCACACTCACGAACCGTGCAATCATTCAAAAACACTGAGGCGCACTCACAAATTCCTCTCTTGTCGCAGCCCATGCTAACTAACGACAGCTACGGATGCCGCCGTATCCGCGCTGTAGCAGCTGCGACCGCGCGGTCGGATAATTTCTTAGCATGAGTGAAGCGTTTGAAACGGGTGAGCAGCTAGAGCCCTCGCACGGGTATAAATTTACGCTCTGATAATTATTGCTCTAAAAGGTTGCTTGTTTAAGAGGTACCATTTTTACGCCGTTTCAATGCTTCTATATTCAAAACAAAGAAGCTTCTGAACCGTTTATTACTTCAAATAAGCGCCTACCAAACTACGGTGAGCTAACACCCCTATAAATCAGTGTGGTCATAATTCGACCTTCTTGCGGCCGTCAAAAATTACGGCGGCCAAACGCGGTATTTTTCAGCAAGGGCAGCATTTCCTTTGTGTCACGAAACGTCATTTTGACTTCACTGAATTATGCTTGCGTGTCACGTGATTCGCGTAACATTTCTCCAGCCAATCGCATTCTAGGAAGCAACCCTTCACAGTACGAAGTTTTTTTTTTTCTCAAAATTGCTAAAACGAGCCAAGTGCTTTCTTCCCTGCCAGCTGTGGCTTCGTTTCACCTCCACAGACACTTAAATTTACCAACTCGGCACCAAGTATAACTGTACTAAAAATCAGTCTTCAAGGACGCGTTATTTTGACTTCACAGCAGAAAGCGATTTCGAATCCTGACGGTTTCGCGCCACATATTTCAAACTTGTCACTTGCATGTGATCGCCCTATGAGCCAATCAGAGAGATAATATGGCGCCGAACGGCGGCCATGTGTGTCGAGAATAGGCCCCCAGTACAATAATATTGAATGTTGCAGCCGCAAGTGAGGATGCGCTGTAATTCAAAAACATTCTAAGTTTGCCAGATCACTCTACACTGGCATCCTTTCAGGTAGCTCGTTCTGAGCACTGCTTAAATATGATCGCGTCGGCAACCGCCTCTCAAAGAGCCACTACAGCACCGCCCCTGCCGCTGTCTTGTGTATATTAACTCGGGTGCATCATATTCAGGTGGCGTAATCTTGATAATGTGCTAATTGAATACGGGGGAAACAGAGGCATGTTCAATTCTCTGAAATAAAAGGTGGTGGGAGGGGGGGGGGGGGGGGGCGATGATGTGTGCATTCATCATCATCAGCCTGACTACTCCCACTGCTGGGCAAAGGCCTCTGCCATGTGTCTCCAATTAACCCTGTCCTTTGCCAGCTGCGCCCACCGTATGCCCACAAACTACTTTATTTCATCCGCCCACCTAACCTTCTACCGCCCCCTGCTACGCTTGCCTTCTCTTGGAATCCACTCCGTTACCCTTAAGGACCAGCGGTTATCTTGCCTTCGCATTACGTGCCCTGTCCAAGCCCATTTCTTCTTCTTGATTTCGACTAAGATGTCATTAAGCCGCGTTTGATCCCTCACGCACTCTGCCCTCTTCGTGACATTTAATAATACGCCTATAATTTTCCTTTCCATAGCCCGCTGCGCTGTCCTTGCCTTAAGCTTAACCACTTTCGTTAGCCTCCATGCTTGCTCCACAACCTGATGACGGCCCTTACTAAATGAAGCGAGAAATGGCGCCGGGAAAAGACAAAATAACAGTGAAATTACTCCCAACCTTCCCGAACCGGCCTACGAGACGCTCCTCGAATACATAAATTAAATCTGGCTCGATGAGGCACCCCTCCCAGTGGAATGCAAGACCGCCTTGGTCACTTTCATTGAGAAAGCCCGATAAGCCATAAACACGGACAACCTCCGCGCCATCTCCCTCATGCCTTCTGCGGGAAAACTGATGGAGACTATGGTGCGAGATAGGCTGCCCGATTTTTCGGAGCACAAAAACGTGTTCGCAGACACCATGTTCGCGTTCCACCCGAACCGGTCTGCGCAGGATGTCCTGCTTCAACTATACCGCGAAATTCTGAATCCAGTCAAATGCCCCCTCAATAACAAGGCAGTACTCGCCCTCCATTTGAAGGGGGCTTTCGACAATGTAACACACGACATAATTTTGACGCACCTCTCCCAAGTCAACTGTGTACACGTTTCAGTACGTTAGGCAATTTCTCTCCGCCCGGCAATCGTATATCCGGATACAAGATGAACACTGCCCTTACCAGTTAGGCCCAAGAGATACCCCGCAGGGCGCGGTCCTCTCACCCCTACTATTCAGTTTGGCAGTGATGACACTCCCGGCTCAGCTGGAGAATTTCGGAGGCATACAGCACGCGCTGTATATATGCCGACGACATCAACATCTGGGCTAAGCACGGATCGGTAGGAGCGACTGAAGCCAATCTGCAGCAAACGGCGGTGCTCCTAGACGCCTACGCCCGCCGCTGCGGCTTTCAATGCCCCCCGCCAAATGGGAATTTGTACATATCCGCCCCTCATCTAAGTGCAGTACCAAAATCGAGCTGTCCCTATAGCGAGCGGGTCCATTCCTAAACACGATGAGATCACAGTACTGGGTCTCTTTATTCATAAACACAGCCGAGTCAACATAACACTGGCCAAACAGCGCAAGGTGGGAGACCAGGTGGGCCACACGGTCCGCCAGGTTTCCAATAACCTCGGAGGGTTGCGGTGTGCACAGACCCCTTGCGACTCGCACACGCATTCGTAACCAGTAGAGTCTTGTACTCGACTTCTTACCTCCACGTTCGCAGGTTTCAGGAGAACGCCCTTGAGGTAATTCTCCGTAAAATTTACAAGTGTGCTCTCGACCTCCCGGACAACACGTTCAACCAGCGCTTCCTGGGCCTGCGAATGGTGAACACCTTCGTTCGCGGAGCTTTTAGAAACACTCTTGACGAACCACTACACAAGACTCAAATAGGCCGTCGGGTAGCCGGCTTCTTGCCCGAATACACATCCACCATCCATCACTGACAAAAGAGCACGTGCGCACCCCGAAATTTGACGATACACCCTGCACGTGCGCCCTCTTCCGGCCAGCATGACACGAAACGGCCATAGTGGCCGGCGCCTCGCGCGGGCGGAAGCCTTGGCACACCACTATGGCAACAAACACTGAGTATTCTACGTGGACGCCTCCGGCCCACACCACGGGGGTTGGTACACGGCTACAGTCCACCAAAACACCTCGGTGAACGGCCTTACGTTCAAAGCACAAGACATAACATGCGGAAGAGGTGGTCATCGCGCTCGCCGCCGCCGATCAGAACTCTCGGGTCATCATTACCGACTCGCGAGGGGCCTGCAGGAACATCGAAATGGGTGTTATTCCCCATCTTGCGTAACGCATACTTCAAAATAGCAATTATCTCGGTGCCCCCGCGTCCCGCACGATAATGTGGATCATAACGGAAATGTACAGCGCAAATACAACCAAGGACACAAGCGCTGGTGTGTTCCATGCCATCCTTTCTTGTGTCCTTGTCTGTATTTGCGCTGTACATTTCCATTATGAATCACCAACATGCCCAGTCTGCCACCTTAGTGATAATGTGGACTCCCGCGCACACGGATGTCGAGGGCAACGAAGCACCCGATGCCGCTTCATGCGTGCTCACTCTCCGGGCATCGCCCTCGCCTCCCCCCGAGGAGCGTTTACTCCTTCGCCCCTAAACTAAAACACTGCCGTGTCTGGCAGTTCTAAACATTTCGGCCCCGCGCAGAGAACGGCCCACACTGTGAGAAGTCTTCGGGCTTTTTCCACATGGTGCGAGCATGCCCACCAACCCTGCACCTTCCCCCATCCCCAACCCTACCTGGGAAGACTGGGAGACGGCCCTGTTCGGCTGCTTTATATGAGATTATAGGGAGAGCTTTCAAAGTCGGGACATATCCCGCAACACCCAGCTTTAGATATTTTTCAAAATCCAGGGTGTCTATTCAAGATACTATTCATCAGGCCTTTGTTATGTGGCATATCGTGCCCTTTTCTCCCGTCCTTTGCAACGTTTGCCAAATCACTACAAACTGCGTGATATGAACTGGACCTGGAAGGTTTACAACCTTGTCCGTAAAGTTCCGTGACTGAGTTCAATAAAAAATGCGTTTAACATTGAAATCATTTGTGCAGCACCCCTTCGAAATAGAATCCATGGTAGTCTATACACAACTTCCAAAGCTTCTTGAGGTCTTATAAACAGTTGGAAAACGCTTATTTTGGCAGGGCTGTCAGCTCCTTTGTCGTGGCGTCTTGAATGGCCTCCACGCTCCCCATACAGCGACCTTTTAAGGCTCTCTTCACACGAGGAAACAGGAAAAAAATTGCATGGGGAGATGTCAGGCAAGTATGGCGGATGGAGAACTACAGTAATGCTGTGCTTGGCCAGAAATTTTGACACGCTGAGAGCAGTGTGCGGCCTTGCGTTATTGTGGAGAAGGCTCCATTGTCCAGATGCCCATAAGTCAGGGCGACGGCGTCGCAGTGCATCACGCATGTGTTGGGGGACGCGGATATAAAACTCCTGATTCACCGTCTGCCCTTGTGGAACGAACTCGTGGTGTATGACACCTCTGGCATTGAAAAAACTATCAGCATCGTCTTTGTTTTGGTCTTCTGCCGCCGCACCTTTCTCCACGCCGGAGAGCTTGTGGACCGGCATTCGCCGCTTTGCCTCTTTGTTTGAGGATCGTATTGAAAACTCTGTTTCGTCTTCAGCAATGATGCTGTCGACGAATGCAGTGTCCTTCCCTTCCTCGGAGAGCAAATCAGCACTCACTCATACCCGCGTGTCCTTCTAGTCCTGTGTGAGATAGTGCGGCACAAGTCTGGCATTCAGCTTTCGTTTCCCCATTTTCTATCGGAAAATTTGGTGGCATGGTGTCTTACTAATGTCGAGAGCATCTGGTACCATGCGGACTGTAATGGTGCGGTCTTGCTGTACAATTTCCCTGATACAAGCCACGTTGTTTTCATTCCGTGAGGTTTAAGGGTGCCTCTGCCTTGTGTCGTCTTCCACCGACGTTCTCCCCGAAACGAACCTCTTGTGCCACTCGAAAACTCGCGCCCGCGATAATGTCTCGTTGCCTTAAGCGTCACAAAGGAGCTCATACGTCTGTGTGGCTGTCTTGCCAAGCTTCACACAGAATTTTATGTTTACATGCTGTTCGAGGTGGACGTCCATCTCTTTACATTCACTCACTGTAGAATTCCTGGTTCCTAAAGTAGCGTCAGTCTTCATGACAATTTTGCCTTTTATGACGCTACATTACCCCCGTGCTCTGTCCATACCGTCAGCATCACCAACATCTTTGTCTACTCTTCTCCCTTTCCCAGAACAAACTAGACGACGAGAATTGATAGATTTAGAAATTGACGTACTCCATTTGCTGGAACAAGCTTTGTGACAACACTACCTCTGGAGCACAGAGCCTGCAAAGATTAGCTATGCGCGATAAGGTGATCAAACTCTGCAACTTTTAATGGTTGGGCAGTACAACGCATTTACTGCGTAGAAACAGTTGCTTTCTTCCGTGTGTGCACCAGACGCTGAAGCTGGAAAGGAGCTTAGCGCCGGCGACGGTGATAGATGCGTAGTTCTGCATAAATAAGGGGCACTAATTTTTTCGCCGCAGTTGATTTCCTCTATAGGTCGCCTCCTTTCTTTATGAGGTCGTTCTTCCCTGCAGGACCTGCTGAGCAATGATGGCAGAGCAATGTCGGACTCCTTGTGCCAGGATGAATTGCTCGTAAGAGCCGGTGACCACCTTCACCTCCACTTCCCCTTGAACGAACTGGAACATTGTGGGACACAGGGCAGAAACAGGTGGCATCATGCACTATGCAAGGCAAGCGCTCTGCACATGTAAAAAATCTGCTCGAGCAGATGAGCTAAATGTGCTTCGCAGCCTTGCTGGTTCATCTTGAGGCTGTTCGAGGTCATCTGTGCTCAAACGGCATAACGCTCTCATACACCAAAAAATTACGTACTGTGCACCGACACTGCACGGCCTTTCGCGAACCACGAAAGAGCACTTAGAGGCTGATAGATAAGAGGTCTTCGAGTGTGTGTGGGTGTTCCGCAAGCGACTATTAGCCCTCTGGTTATTCCAGAGCCACGACAGCCTCCACTTCAAGCTTTGCGACCAAGTGAGACTTGCCGGCACATTTCGTGTCTAATGTCCTAACGTGAAAGACACCCGTTGGTTTCTGCACTCCAGAATCGTCATAGAAAAATTTACCACGTGTTCCTGCACCACTGACAGCATCTTCCAAATTATGGGTATTGGAAGGGAGACTGTTTATTGCGATGACATATCGTTGCTTACTGTATATCCTCATTTTATGTTATTATGCAATGGCATTACATATAGTGCACTTTTATATTTTATCTTAACAATCCTGCCACGTCCATTCTGTGTATTGTGAATCGCGTGTGTGTGTTGTAGCTGTGCTTTGTGGAGCGTTATGTCGCCAGTTCTGTGATTTTTTTTCATTGTGTGAGAAGCAGTAGCGGGCGCCACAGTCTAGCACCAACATCTCTTTTTATGCCCATGTCAACAAAAAAAGCTCAATAGCTGGCGAAGCCTCGGCAGAGTGCTGAAAAAGACATTGGTATCAAAAAATGCAGCAACAGGCGACAGTATCCACCATTTTAGTTACTAAGATTACGGTCAGTGTACTGCATATTTGAGGCCCAGATATCACTCAAGCGCCTTCTTCTCAGACAAGCAGGTCGAAGCCCAGAAACCATAGAAAAGTTATCTTAGTTTGCGCACCGCCAATACCTGTCATACGGCACAGCACATCCTTAACTGCCACGGGAGTTTCGAATATTCGCTGCACCCTATCGATTTGTTGGTTCATCAGAGCAGGCTGAGGCCTGTTCCAATTAGAACCATTTTGCCAGTCAAATTTTCCAGCGCCTCGGAAGAGTAAGCGATACCTGTGAACATTTGGCTGCAAACAGAGCGCCACGACAAAGGAGGAAAGAGTGCTGGAAAGGTTCAGGAAGACCCTCAAGCTAGGTCCGAAATTGTGTGTCCAGGCAATCCTCCAAAAAGAAGAGAAGCTGTTTCTTGGAAGGACCATCTCCCTTCAAGCGCGGAAAGAAGGGCAACCTAGTTGCATTGTTGAGTGTGCTAAAGCTCTGAAGGGGACTGAGGCCGGGTCTGTTAAAAGGGGGCGTTTTGTACCCGTGGTCAAATTCTTGACGTAAGGAAAACTGCGTGTGGTTGCTTCTGATAGAGAAGGGTAGTTTGTTAGTTTACCGAAAAAGCTCTTCCGCGAAATGCTAGGAATGTCGTCACAAAAACTTTCAAGCTTGTGCGCATTAATGCGAATAGGCAAACGCACGAAGCGTTGCGGAAGGTGGGGGAAATGAAGGTCGAAGGCCTTCATGCCTCTTTAAAGAATGCGGAAGGTAGCGCCTGGAAGTAATTTTTCTGCGAACACCAATGAACCCGATATTCCTTTCCGACGTATAGTTACTGAGCGTGCCACCTCGCAACATGCAGTTTCAACTTTTTTGCAAGGAACTTATGTACACCTACCTGCCACTGATGATCCGTTTCTTGTGTGAAATTCTTTGGAAGTTGTTGAATATTTGAAGCGTACTAACCCAGGTCTGTGCGGTGCGTTTAGTACCGATGTGCGGGACATGTTTCATTCACTTCCGCATGAAAGGTTCCATATGGTCTCCAGTCGCCCGGATCTTTCTTTGGCACCATGTGAAGTGGCAATGCCCAGTTGCTGGAGGAAAGGCGTACTATGCCGAGCTCCAGCATGTGTTGGAACTCGCGGCGAGCGATAGCGAGGCGTTCTGCCGACAAGCGACGAGGGCGAGCAAACGCCGGAGGTCCCGAAGTCACGATGTGGTGAGTGATCGAGTGCTTCACCGGTGACTCTCTGGTGTGCGGCTTTGTAAGGTTGGGACAATCAGCCAGAACCTTCGCATACAGCGGAACAGTGACGAGAGCGTGACGCCCCGTCGCCGCAGTGGTGGAGAGAACGCGTTGACGAATAGGTACGTGCTGCGATCTATGAGGCGATGAGCTTGCATGTCGACTGCTAGGTTGAAGAAACTGAGGGAGTCCGCGCCGAGAATAGCTTGCAAGACGTCAGCGATAATGAAGATCCAGCGAAACGCGTGGCGCAATCCGTGGTTAAGCGTCAGGGACCGTTGGCCGTACGTGCGACTGGGGAGTTGTTGATCGCTTGGAGGGTGGAATTCTGCTCCTTGCGACGGCGATCTGCCCAAGAAGCCGCTATGACGATGACGTGTTCCCGTGTCGACCAGGAAACGAGCACCAGTGATCTCGTCCGAGACGTACAAGAGGCGGCATGTCCGTCCACCAGCACCTCTTGCCGCCGTCAGTGGCCGGTCGCAGCGTTTCCCGACCAAGAGCACGGGTGAGTGCACTTGCGGACAGAGCTTCCGAAAGTACGGTGGTACCAGCAGACAGCCGAGGGCGAGGTGGCTGGCCGCGTGTCGGATGGCTTGGGCTCCGGGGAGCACGAAAATGCCGGGTAGCGGCGGCGTGGCCTTAACCTCGGCGGAGAACGGCGTGGCAAAGCCGCGAGGACATCGAGGGGCCTAGAAAGAGCATCCAGTCGGCTTTCTATGCTCGCAAGCTGGGAGTCGGCGGTAGTAGTTGGAGGCGGAGTGGCCACAGAGCTGACGTTGGGGTGCCGTAAGTAGACCACAACACGGTCAGTGAGTTCGGCGAGCTTGTCCAATGAGACATCACCTGCAGCCGCGAGGATGGGGACCATATATTGGAGAAGACGCTGAAGAAACAACTCACAGAGAAGGGTGTCGGGTTGAGCAGCGGAGTCTCCAAGGAGCTGGCGCATGCGACGGAGGAGCTGTGAAGGGCGGCTGTCACCAAGCTCTGTAGCGCTGAGGAGCTGCTGGAGTTTGGGGCACTCGGACGCGGACTTGGGGTCGATGAGAGCCGCCTTCAACGCGTTGAAGGGGCCAGGCCGTGTCCGGCGAGCTGATGACGTCAATTAACTCCTCAGCGACGTCAGGAGGCAGGGTGGACACGAGGTAGAGGAACTTGGTCTCCTGGCTGGTGATACGTCACAGCTGGAAATGCGCCTCAACCTGCAGGACCCAGGCGCGGGGGCTATTGGGACAAAATGGTGGCAGGCATACTGGCTGGAACGCGGCAACCGACTCACCGAGAGGCTGAGCGTTCTGGGGCGTGTCGCCGCCGGTAGGAAGGGCGGAAGAGCCAGCGGAATCTATGGAGGAGGATGGGGTTGCCCGTTCGAAGGCGAGTCACCAAATCTGTCGGAGCTAAGGCGAGGAAAATCCAGCTCCGACAGCGTTGAGATTCGAGCTGTTAATTTGCGCTGCTCGCGCTGCTGCGGCCTAGCCCAACTTCCCCTTGCTTGTCCGGCGCCGCGTGCGATGGCCTGCGAACCGAGCGCGGCGCGAGGGGCACTGCAGGCTCCTATAGTGTGTCAACAGATGGGTAGAAGAAGTGATGATGAAGAGACGTTCATGTCAAAGTTCGGGTTGTCTCTTGGTTCGTATTTGGAACTTTTGTCTTTTTACCTTAAATCCACTTTTGTTGAACAGGAGTGCCGGCTGTATATTCAAAAATAGGTGTGCATAGGCTCGAAAGCGGCTCCGGTGCTAAGTAGTAGCTTCCTGTCCTATGTAGACAAGGCTATCGAAAGTAAGGTAGGGGACTATTTAAGACGGTTGTTCCTATATGTAGACGGTTATCTAATTTGTGTTGACAAAACTGACTTGACAAAGAGCACGACGGTACAACGCCCTGACTACTAACCCGTGCCGCCGTGTCCTTTCTCGGCCAATGTTTCTGCGCTGTTTTTCAATGCCCCAACCTGTCCAAGCCTCCGCCTTAACACGGCGAATATGAGCTGAAGTTTGCACCATGTGCTGAGGGTGTGGTCTATGACGTCCCGTTTACTTGCGGTAGGAACTGCACAGGCCAAACCAGGAAATGCTTAAACACGCGATTACGCCAGCACAACAGGTCTTAAAAGGTAGCCTGGCTTTGCATTACATGGATATTTGTCTTAACAATTTTAGTTCATCAAATAACAATGCATTCACTCCATTTTTTAAACCTAAGGTTATGCATAGGCATAAAGCTCAGTTAACAAGAGAAACAAGTATGTCAGGCATAACCTAATCACAGGAACAGCGACATGTGCGAGAGCACTCCTTCCGTTATTTTGCATGACTGAAATTATTTATGTGGACTCCTATCAGTAACCCATAACCGCTTGTCCTTCCTTCTTCGTTCCTTGTCGCAGCGCTGCGTTTGTGGTCCAACTGTGTGTGTACCAACTAGCTCAACTTTCCGTTCTGCTTGTCAACATGTTCTAATTGTCACCTTATTCACTGCACCCATCAGTTTCATCGCGATTAGGTGTAAAAATATACCCAAGAGCAACTTGATGGTCGCTAGTGGCGGGCGAGCTACTGCGCTAGTTGTCAATGTCCAAGAGAGCAGGGCTTGGAAAATGAGCCAAGCTGGACAGCAAGGGGTAAAGTATTGATTTACGTGCTTTTGCTCATGATTTGACCTTAACCACCATTTTTGTTCGACTACAGTTATTGCCATGTCTTACCGGTGCATGACATCCGGTGCTTAGTTTTTTCTTATACTCGATAACGTCTCCGGTAGTACTTTTTAACACTTCCGCGAAAAGAAAAGATCTGCTATGTTCTCACCTCTGAGAGGCCGTAGTCAGCCGGCAATTATCTCGCCATTTCTCGCGGCTGGGATGCTTTCACGAGCACTACGCTGCCGCAGAACTTTGCGTCCGGGTGATAGTTTGAACCGACACTGTCGAGGTCATGGAAGGCTCGCATCGCCGTGGCTACGTCCTCGCGGCTCACTGGCATGTCTGAAATGGCCCTGAGAAGTATGTCAGTGGCCACTTCCTGCATGGCGTCCCAGGTAGAGCATTGGTTCAGCCGGTTTCGAACCTGAGACAGTGACGTAGAGAAAACGAGCAGTTTTTTTTTTTTTCGGGGAAAGTCAGTGATGGTGAACTGAAGGGCCATTATCTGGCCTACTACTGCGCACTCGTGAAGCGGTGAGACGAGAACAAAGATGGATATGTTGGGTGATAACGCGGAAAGATGACAGAAGCCACTGTACACAGGCATGTCATGTGCGCCCTTGGTTATACCCGCCAGTCGAGAACCGCGTCACCTAAGAAACAAAAAAAATGGCTGCATTCCTTGACTAGCTTTTAAGTCTCCGGCCAAGTGCTGAGTACGATGTCCTCTGAGAGTAGCCTGCTCTCGAAACGCACGAAAGAAGCAACAGCCTTTCAAGCGCATGCGCAGGACGTACTCTGATCACTGGGCTACGTGAGGCCAATTAGATGCGGGCACCACATCATGAAAGCAACGCTTATCTAGTCTCAGTGTTGGGCGTATTCTTCTTCAGTACATTGCTGCAAGACTGTTCTCTATTTCATTTCTGCCTACAACTGCCATCTAGTAATTTCATTCCAAACCTGGCATTGACGCCGTCTTCAAAGGTACGTATGTGGCTTCAGATAGATGAAGGCATGCAAATCGAAATCAACCTTCAATACATTTCACAATAGATGATATCTTGTTGTAGTGAGCATGAAAGAATGTTATCGTACTTCCATAAGCATGTACGATAAGAAACGAACCTAAGACAGTTGACGTTGACGGCTTGTTTCGCAGCGCCTTACAAAGAAAATGTGGAAATAATAAGACTTCACTTTCTCTGTGAGAGCACGTGCTTAAGAAAATATTATCGGCTTGACTGTTCACTGCCTCAGCTGTTTCACTTGACTCCGACTTTTCGTGGCTGGCTGCTTTAGTTTTTGTGGACATTTTGCATTGTGCCTTTAATGTGATTCTATTAACCCATATGACCAACCAAGAAGCTGACGGCATTGTATTATGCGGCAAGCCCCCTCTATAACTGCACTGAGAGTTTGGCTCACTCTTCCAGTTGGATAGAGAATTCCACCGCTAAAGTAATATTATAGAAGGTGAGCCTTGCGATCAGCAGATTTTCCTTGTCTAATGAGCCGACACGGTGGCCCACTTGTTATGGTACTTGGCTCCTGACCCGAAGGACGCGTTTTCGATCCCGGCCGCGGCGGTCGAATTTCGATGGAGGCGAAATGCTAGAAGCCAGTGTACTGTTCGATGTCAGGGCGCAACAAAGAACCCCAGGTGGTCAAAATTGTCCGCCGCCATGCATTCACTACGGCGTCCCTCGTAGAATGAGTCGCTTAGGGGCGTTCAACTAAAATCATTAATATTGTTCGATGCTTCTCCTATGAGCACAGATTCTCTGACGATATTTTTCACGCCTCCGTGCCGGCTGTTCTCGAATTTTCTGTTCTTATTTTTCCCGGTGCCTAGTTTCCTCTTTACCGGTTTTAGGCTGCCTCCGTTCTTTAGAGCATGCTCGATTCCGTCCATAATAAGCTTCCTTATGTCAGTTACCTTGCGCTTATTTATTAACACTGATAGCTCTGCCAGTTGTATTCTGAGTGTGGGGTTTGCTGATTTCATGCTTTGCCGTTCCTTAATCAGATCTTACGTCTCCTGAGAAGCTTGCCAGTACACTGTCGAACCATCCTACCGCCTAATTCTACTGCGCACTCCATAGTGACAGTTGTGAGTTCATCCTTCAAAGCTTCAACATTAAGGTCGTCGCCCTCAGTTAAAGCCGAGTTTCTGTTCTGAAGTGATATCCCGGCTTCATCTACTTCCCCTCTCACCGCCACCTCGTTAATGGGCTTCCGCTTCACAAGTTTCTTTCATTCCTTCCTCAAGCCTAGGCTAATTCGAGGCCTACCATACTGTGGTCACTACAGCACACCTTTCCAATGACCTCCACGTCCTGCACGATACCAGGGGAACGCACAGTATGAAGTCTATCTCAGTTTAGTCTCACCATTGGGGCTCTTCCATGTCCACTTCCTGTTCTCCCGTTTGCAGATGAAGGTATTCATAATCCGTAAATTATTTCTCTCAGCTAACTCTACTAATAACTTCCCCTGCTATTCGTACAGCCTATGCCATAGTCGCCTGCTTCATGGTGTCGAGCCTGCTTCTTTCCTACGTTTGCATCGAAGTCACCCATAAGTACAGTGTACTGTGTTTTTGCTTTGCTCATTGCTGATTGCACGTCTTCACAGAAGCTTTCGATGATTTGGCCGTCATGACTGGAGGTAGGTGCGTAAGCCCCTACTGCCTTCAGTTTGTACCTCTTATTAAGCTTAATTACGATAGCAGCCACCCTCTCGTTAATACAATAGAATTCCTGTATGTTGTCAGCTATACCCCGATCGGTCAGGAATCCCACACCTAGTTCTCGTCTGTCCGCTAATCCACAATAGCATAGTACATGTCCACCCCTTACCACTGTATTAACTCGGTTTAGCTACGTTAAAACCGTACCATGTTCATTACAAATCAACTAGCGTCACTTGAGCGCAGCTTCTGGAGGATTTGAAGCATTTCATCTCTTAAAAATGTCTGAAGTGAATCTCTCTTTAGATATACGATTTTCATCCCAGCATGCTTTTTACACGTCGCCTAGCCCCTTGTTTGTTTCCTAGGTAAGAGGTAATGCAGTGTGATCTGATTAAATACTGAATACTGCTATCATCAATCAGTCAAAAGAAGTATAACTTAAGCCTTAGTATATTAAACCAGTATTGAGTCAAATTGAGGGTATTTCAGGACCCGGCAGAAGTGGAACCATAAAGCGCTTATGTAGGTGTCAATTTTTCTGCGCAGTCTTGACATATTCTTTGAAAAAATCGAAAGCGCTTTATTTTTCACTAAAGTAACTTATATTTAGTGACTAAGGGGTTAAAAAAAAGAGTTCTGCGTGATATGCCACTTTCATAACATTCCGTGCTGTTTGTATGCTTTGTTCTTGCGGTGTACCGTAATATATAACAAAATTTTATATTTTACTCTTAACCACTTTGTTACCAATGTTGTCATCTTGTTTTGAGTTTTTGTGCTCTCGGTGGCAGCTGTCAAATGCTCTTAATTTGTTATTTGTTTTCGCATAGGAGGGCAGGCCCTGTACTCAGTTGTACTGCAACGCCTTCTGCCTGCTCCTCATTGGTTTGCATCTGCGCTGTAAACCAGAACCGAAGCAGTAACGAAATTCCCAGTATTCTTCTGTTTTCACTTTTTGTTTCTAGTTGTGGGGGCTATTTCCGCAAGCTAACTACCTGGGGCAGCGAGTAGTGCCCAAGAGCGAGTGAGTTCACCTCGAAAACGTCGATGTCGGCGTACTGCATGAGGAAGGCGCAAATTGTGCGAGCATCGGCGTCGGTCTCGCTCCCCTCTGAGCGGGTCTCGTGGCGCGAACAAAGCGCAGCAATGTAGCGTGGCGCACCGTCGAGCAGTGTGAGGCTGCCCACTGCGGCACCGCTGGCCTGAAGCTGAACGGCCAGTTCGAACGCCACAGCCGCTCCGAAAGAGCATACCAGTAAATGGTAATGGCCCGTGGACTGCGCTTGCTGCAGTTTCTGCGCCACGGAGGAGATGAGGGTCATGTCAAGACTTGCCATGCTTCTGATTATACTTTTTATGCACGGTGCAGTTTACGGCGGCCCCGCGCCTTTACTGCTCCGCTCGCTAGCTGCCACGCATAAGAAGGCTTGCATTCGTCATGTCTCTACAGATATCTGCGTATCAGCGCATACCTTTCGAAACGTCTCATCAAACGTTTTCTAAACACATAAATTTCGTAGGTATGTCGCAAAGATTTCGAAATTTATGACTCGACACGCCTTCTGTCCGCTTAACCCAGTGTGCGGCGCCCTGTCTATTCTGATTTGAACAACATAGAGTGAACATTCCTATTGGCGAATTTCACCACCTAACGGCGACAAATCAAATAATCCCGTATGGCGGCGTTAAGGAGCACTCCTTCTGCAGGCAGCCTTGGTAGAATCGCGCTTTCTTTTTAAATTTCACAATAAGCTTCCACGTTGGTGGTGTCAAGTTCGCACGAACCCGCCTTCTATTTCTCAAGGGAGTAGTCAAATGAAAGCGGAAGAAATCGCTGTCTTGCGTTTGGAAACACGGCGGCGCGAATTCGGAGCGGTGGAAAGTCAATGGGCGCTTTGGAGAGAATTCAAAATTAATGACAATGGCGAGAGCTTTTTTACAACGAACTAGAGAAAGTAGAGCGACAATCATGAGGTCAGGTTTTCCACCCACCGTTGTGTAAGCAGTGGATGGAAGGCACTGATGAATGTAAGGTCGCAACGGCACAATTCTTTTCATTCGATTGTTATGATCCTCCTGCCAGAAAGACTGGTTCCAATCACAGCCAGGGCATGCAGAAATGATAAAGTGCAAGAAAGATTTAGAACGGAAACTAATTCTAATAAAATCATCATATTACTCCACTCCCATTTCTATGATCTTATCCCCATACACGCATGTCTTAATAAGGCTTGTCATTACAGACACAGTGAGGCGCAAAACTTTTCGTGCTTGGCAGGTGCCCATGAGCTGTATGCTCACTGCTGGGCGAAGTTTGTTAACTCCTCGTACCAACATAGGCCCTTCTCATTTTAAGGCTAACGCGCATTTTAGACATATTGGCTAAGTGCCTGATAAGCAATGAGTCGTCATGATTTTGCAAGAATTCTATCTCAGCGGAAAGACTTCCTGTTTCCATGCTCTCTCGGGTTTGCTCGAACCACAAAATTTACTCAGTGACTCATAGTAACTCTTCTATGTCATTAGCCTGCAAATATTGATACAGCAGCTATCTAAAAAATATTATTTCATCGGCTAGTTATTACTGTAGATTTAAAATTGCTTTTAACATAACAGCGCCATGGCCGTATGCCGTTGCGCTGTTATATTAAAAACATGCCGTTAAAACTTTCTAAATGAAATATTTATATTAAAAAATTGTGGCTCCAATCCACGCTGTGAACTTGGCTGGACGGTGAAGCTGTAAAATGACACCCAATTACCCATTGCGACGTCACTTGAAAATTCACACCCGTGGCTCTACAAAGAGTGAAACCAGAGACAAGTGAAATTTACTTATATTACCCTTTATTACTTCACAACGACATTCACGTCTGCTTTATGATCAGTATGATGTACACGGAGATTTTCAGTTGTAACTGTAGATATATTCTTTGCTAAGGTTAAATCAAAGCATGAACCATGAATGGCGGTTGGCTGAGTTGCATTGGTGAAACGGTGTCCCATTGTTCGCACACGCCTTATCATCCACCATGTGGTTTTGATGCTTGTTTTGTGGTTTTTCTTAATGAAAATGAGTACTGAGCTGATTGCTATATGCTTGTTTTCAAAGGAGATTTATCATTTATATATCATTCAAGATTATTGCTTATTTTTATTCTTAATTTTTCTATTTTAAATTTGTTTACTTTTGTATTTTTTTAATTTCTTATTTTTTCATTCCTTTTTTAACTTGTGGATTTTTATTTTTACTTTGCAATGTTGTTCCTTCTCAATTTTTAATTTCGTTCAAATTTTTTAATTTTTTCTATTACGATTGCTTTATGACCAGTATGGTTTACGATTTCTATGCTGTTCGGGAGTCTTCCACTCGGAGTAGCATTCAGTTTTTACCCTGGCGTTTTTCACTGACGTCGCCGACGACACGAAGATTTCCTTGGGCAGTAAAGGTATACAGCTTCGCTGTAGAAAACTATGGCAACATTTGAAGGTGGCGGCGAAGCGATCACCACGGAGCAAACGACGTGGTGCCGAGAAGGCAACCCCACCTTTGAAGAACAGGAAGAGCAGAGCAGTGAAGAGGAAGGTCAGCGAAACATGTGTCTCTCAAGGTTGACCAGCGTGGCGCCCCGAAAGCGACGGGGACGCCATTAGACGGGAACCAAAGCCAAGAAGATGAGCACTCGATTCTACGCCCAATTCGCTACTCGGCACGGTTCGCAACGGAGCCTGCCAACAGCTTCTATCGGCGGAAAAGGGACCATCTTACCGGGGCCGATATATTTAAGCAGGTAACCATGTGGGCTAGCTGGTGTATTTCAGACACAACTTCACCAGCGAAAGCACGAGACACCAGGAGAAGAAGAACACAGGACAAAGCTGGACTAACAACTGAAGTTTAATCGAGAAACGGCCATCTTAGGAAATTAAATTCCTTGTTAGTGAGATATAAAGACGTTGCACTGACGCATGTGTCACTGCCTTGCAACCTAATATAGTAGGCCTCCGGGATTTCCCTCTCCTCCCTGTTTTTGTTTTCCTTTTCCGATGATTAACATGTTGTTAAAAGCCGGAACACAATCTTTACTACTCCTGCAGTCACGTGGGAGGTTATTTTGATCAGAGAAATTTCTCGGGGAATTGTTATGTTCACGTGCGCGGTCATAAACACATCTGCCAGTTTGGCCCGTGTACACCCTACCACATGACAGGGGTAAAAGAAGGCCAACAAGTTCGTTCCTTGTTCGACTCGTGTCGTTTACAAGTTACCCCTGTCGTGTGGTAGGGTGTAAACGGGCCAAACTGGCAGATGTGTTTATGACCGCGCACGCGAACATAACAATTCCCTGAGAAATTTTTCTGATCAAATTAACTTCCCACGTCACTACAGGAGTTGCAAAGATTGTGTTCCGGCTTTTAACAACATGTCAGTCATCGAAAAAAAAAGTGTGCGTGTGCAAGTTTGACGGCAATGTATGTGCCTTTTGTTGTTTGCCAGATATGGAGCGTGTATCCACTCCTTGGTGAATCGCCACATATGTATTTGTTTTCTAGTGTTTTTTTAGTGTGTCTGATACGCATGCGTCTTCTGGAGACCTACTTTGGCCGTTTCTCGATTAAACTTCAGTTGTTAGTCCAGCGTTGTCCTGTGCTCTCCTCCTGGTGTCTCGTGCTTTCGCTGGTGAAGTTATGTCCGAGATTTCTGCAGGAGTGCTATCGGTGCGTTGGGAACTTGCTTGTTTTGATCGAGTTTCGAAATTCAGCTACCAGGGCAGAGCTGCATCACAGGAAATCGCCGCGAAGACGAGAAAACTGCCTCCCACGACGGCGGCAGTTTGCCGATCCCCTTTTCGAGAGCAGACGCAGCGGACAGGCTTCGCGCACTTCCACGGGAGATGACAGTTTCCTCGTGGAATTCCGGTCAGTTTTCGAACTCACGTTTACAATCCCGGAACTCTGACCTGAAGTTCCGGTTTCCACCAGGCCTACCACGCCGTGAAGCAACTTCGCTGTATCGTTTTTGGCTTGGTGTAGTTTTCACCAACCATTACTTCTTTGTAATCGGTATGACTAATAGCCCTGCATTTGTCATTTGCCGTTGCGACGAGACTACAGCCCACATTTTTTTTGTGAATTCCCTGCATATTTTGTCGACAGGCAGTCTCTCTGCCGTGCGCAGGAGCGTTCAGATCCACTCTGACTGACTGAGATTAAGATTATCGGCCACTGAACACGGTGATCGTTGACGGTGAAGGCCTCCCAGGTACTGCTCCGCTTCTTGAGAGTGTGTCGGGCCTGAAGGATAGGCTGCGAGTTCATCGCATGCTTACTGACTTCGCATACTGACTTTATCTTCCTCTTACGTTCTTTTCTCCTGCATCTTTGTATTCATTAAAAAAATATAAAACGCATTCAGGACAACGGACAAGGAGGACCAAACAACACAAGCGCTGCAGTCTTTGTATCCCCTGGCTACTTTTCCCCCAGTGCAGAGCATTAAACCAGTTTGTTCTTCCGGTTGACCTCCCTGCCTTTCCTGCTTCTTTTCCTCCTCAGTGCAAAAAACACTGCTCTGTTTATACTGCAAGGTTACCCATAACCACACCTGGCTATCCATAACAACACCATAACAACTTCTGTAATTAGTAAGGAGGAGCCATTACGACCACAGCGAAACAACGCAATGTGGCGAGTCCTTTTCTGGACCGTCCGCCTCAACATTTTCTATTAAAGCTGTTCGGATGCACGTACACTCTGTATCTGACTATTCACACATTGAAATAAAAGCGTGGGAAATATGAGCGTGAAAATAAATAAACAGCCGATTAGAAGATGTCGTTCGGTATATGTAAACAAGATAAAGCTAAAGCTGCATTCTGTCAGAGAAAAAAGTACTCCAAAGCAGTTCACCTTCTCAGATAGCAAAGGGCATGCCCAATAGCGCGCTGATATGGGCCAATCTATGCTGAAGCACACGGCCTCCAATCGCACGTACGACCACATTCTCGATAGCCTCCACTACCTGTGCTACAAAGCACTGGCCCTCTTCCACGGCATTCTAAATGGCCACCTGAAATATTAGGCACGCTTCGGTTCTGCCACACTAGTGCCAAAGAGCAACGACGCAGTAAGGCGTGAACCGTTAATAAACTGCGTCATTCAGCTGCTACCGCCATAAGGCGAGATGGCGCCAAACATACTGATTGCATACGGGCCACTCTAGAGGCGCTGATTTTTCCAGCCAAGTCTTGGCGTAAACTCTGCCCATAACAAGATTCATGTGTCTGCTTTGCGACAACGCACGCACCTGCAGATATGCGGTGGCCATCTCTTTGATGGAGCGCACGGGGATGTCGGCAGTTCTCCGCAGTCCAATCGTGCGAACGGGCAGGTGCGTAGCGAGCCCGAAGAGGGCGCTGACGTGGCCCTGTATCGAGTGCACCGCGAACAGAAGCGCGGACCCCTCGAGGCCGTTCATTACACGGTCAGGGGTCAACTGCTCTGCGAGCGTCAACCGCGGCACTTCCTGCCACTTGTGCACGGAACCAGGACTTAATCGCTGATCTGCCGTCCGCCAGGACTGCGTATTTCTTCTCCGCGTCGCAATACCCAACATGGAGAGCAAGGAACGGTGGTGAAAAAGTTTTTCGTTGCGAAAAATACGGTTGCTCTACAGCCTGAACCACCTGTCGGCGGCAGCAGGTTGGGAAAACAAGAAAAATTTGGGAGGCAACAATAGAACCAGCCCTTTTGAGTACTCATTAATTTATTTCGAGTGCAAAAACCCTCCGTTGCAACAGCGGAATTTTAGGCACCGACGTATGTGTTATATTAAGGCTTTGTACATAAAAAGAAATGGGGCGTGTGATAAAGGATCCGTCTTTAGAAATGCGAGACCATTTTTCTTAAACCTCTGTAGATCTTGGAGAAAAAAGCTTAGCGCAATTGTAAATGTTCTTGTCCGTCTGTCTTCGTCCTATCTTTTTATTTCCCTAAATTATTTAACCAATATAAACCAAACTGACCAGGACAATGCTCTACTGGTCTCTAGATATCTGCACATTATTGATCGTTGTTGCGCATACTCCACTTTTAACGCACGATTTTCTGTGGGTAAAATATCATCCTTTGTGTGGCATAATCTTGCAAGGTTGGTTTTATTGACATGAGCAATTGTTGCCTAAAGCGGAATTATTTCGGCGTGTTTGTACTGCTTTTTGTGATGAAGCAAGTTTCGAAATATGACCTGAAGCAAGAATCACTCATGCAACGTTTCCCAAATTTCTTAAAGAGGGCTTTCAAGGTGAACCAAAGTTTAGAGTGGATGCTCGTACGCCGCTAGCAACACCGTTGGCTCGATAGGTCCGCGATGCCGTGAGGCACACCGAGCCCAGCGCTTCGGGCAATCGCATTCGCCGTCGGCTGGTGTTGTCCACCAGACGCTTTGTAGACGGGAGGCGAGAGCCCGCAAATATGCGACGTAAACTTTAACGCAGGCAGCACGAGCTAAGACGCTACCCGTAAACATCTCCAAGACTGAAGCCACATATTTCCTAGGTAAAATTTGACGGAGGGTAATGGGCACAAAATGATAAAAACTGACAATTTTACGCTATATCTCGCTGTGTTTTGCAATTTGCGTAAGACGCATGAACCCTTTCAGTTTTATTTCTGCTATGAAATAAGCATAAACGCGGACATGAATTTACTTTCATTGTGAAGACTGCGAATCGGCGTAGAACGAATGTGACCTTTTTTTATGCATTCTTTCGTCGCAATTTGCCATATGGAAAGCAGTACGTCCCCCACCTCATGTACTGCCTTCCGGCCCTTAGGATATCAATAAATGACGTGAATAAACTTCTGTAGCGTTATCATTATTCCAAGGAACCAATTCGCTCCTTTCCGTCGGCATCCACGACTGACTGCCTTCATAATCTTGGTTAATTTCATAGAAAATTTTCCTTCAAAATAAACACATCCTGATAGTTGGTGATCCTAACATCAAATTAGCACATATCGATAACATCACAACATGCGGCCATACAGATTATTTTAGTAACTCTGGCATTCAGACACTATTCCGTTATCCGTCTAGATACTCTGCCCGTGGAAATAGTGCCCTTGTTGGTCACACTTTACGTAGCATCTATGCACCACCGATATGGAGTGTCCTCGACACGAATATCTACGATTGCTTTTCCACCTTTGTCACGGTTAAGCATGAAATACCTCGCTGCGATGCCCTCTGCTTTGCGTCAAGTTTTGAGCGCACTACATTTGATGCTTCCATTGATGGAGACAGTGTGTACCATCGCCCATACTTGATACGAGAAAGTGGTCTAAAAGTTTTACTGGTTTTGCTTGTAAGTTTTTGAAGAAGCAAGTTTGCCGTGAAAACTGAAAAACGATCTGAATTTTCCCGTAAACTATGTATAATGACATAGTGGTGCGCTAACTTCGGAACAGGCGACACAGAGAATACACTACGTGTCACCAAGTGGGCTCTTTCAGCTCAGTTTATTCCCGACGGAGCGCTTTTTTTCTATGCACCTAAACGTGGGAAGCAGGAAATACAGAAAGAAAAGGAGAAAAAAAGCCAAGCAGGCATGAAACCAGCTGTGACTGAAGCAACCCTTCTCGCACAAGTCATGTTTCCATTTTCAGAGCAGCTGAATTTTTTATTATTATTAAAAGTCGCAGATGGGTTGCTTACGCACCCCCCGCTGCCTGTGACCGAATCCAGACAGAATGCTTCTCACAGCTCCCATGTGACATTGTTATTGATTTGAGAAGAGCCGACGTCCTCTCCAGTAAAGGTTTACACGGATGGCGCAATGCGCTGCGCGGTTTCCGGGCGCGATGAGTAGTTCTGCTCTCGCAACCTCTCGTTCGTGCAGCTTCCCGCCTTTCCAGCGCAGGCCGTTACGCAAGACAGTGGAATGTTAAGAGTCAAACGCTTCAACACTATGCACAAGGAGGTATTTGGGCGCCGGCTCTATGGCCCAGATCCTCACAAATCTAGGCAGAGCTCCTATTCCGGAGCCCCAATGGCGTCTAGCGCCGCTCGCGCCCTGGCGACCAAGGTCCGCTGAGACTGTCGGTCATGGCAGCTGAGCAGCGCCGCCTCCAAGGCCTCCCTAGAAGGGTGGGAGATGCAGGATTTGGAAGGGTGGGGATTGGAAGGGCAGGCTCAGACTGTATGGAAAAAGTCCGAGAACGTCGCTCCGCACAGGCTGCAGCCACCATCAAATTCTGAATTGAAGTGTTTCGATTCTCCCAGGCACAGCTTTGTATTTGTCAAAATTTGGAGAAGAAGCAGTTCGTCTGCTCTCTGGGGACCCTTACAAGGTTGCGGAAAGCGATGATGACTGTCCTTATAATATGTAGTGATGCATTTGAATGTAATTAGGGGTTGGGGAGGCTCGGAGTAGGCTAGCTTCCTCTGAGCAAGTGTGAGTGCCCGGGGAGAGAGCGCGCGGGCCGCCTGATCGGCTAACTCCCTGGAGTCCCTGCTGGCCGGAATCCCAGATGAGGTTACAGTTTGGAGAGTCGCTGGACCGACTGCAATTTTGTAGGATGCGCCAGGCAAGAGGAGGTATCCAACCCAGCTCATAGTTCCGACAAGCCCCCTTCGAGTCGGTAATGATGTGTTTCACTTGTGGGAGGGAGAGTGCGAGCGCAATCGCGATTTCCTCCGCGTGCGTTGCCCTGTAGGCGCGGAAAGTGAGTCCTGCCACTGTGGTGGTGGTGTGGACCGCTGCTTTGGCGAACCACCCCCACACGGCGGGGCCGGAAATGTCCACGTAGTACACGTGTTGTTGTCGACCATAACGTCGCTCCAGTGCTTACGCGCGCGCCTGGCGACGGCCATTGTTGTCAGAGTGTGAGATGTTGCGGGGGAATTGGTCGGACCCTGAGGGCGCGTCTCCAGGGTTCTGGCGCTCGTCCCGGTTCCTCAAAGGTGGTAGTGTGCTGGATGTGGAGTTGATCAAGAATGCGGCGACCAGATGGCGTTTGTGACAGGCGCGTATATTGGTTGACGAGATGGGTGTCTCGGAGTTCCCGATAGGTGTTGACCACCTCGAGGTCCAACAAAGGCTGGTTGGATGTGGTAATGGGAAGGTCACGAGCCCGTTTGATGACTGTGCGGTGCATAACTTCGAGTTGGCCCTCGTCGTGTTTGCGCATGTGAAGGTAGGGGGTTGAGTATAGAATTCTACTCGTTACAAAGGCTTGTGGTTTTGGAGGAGCAACGTAAAAATAGCCATGTGGTAACTTAAGCCAAGTGTTAAAACGCCAGAAAAAAATGTGTCTGCTTTTCTCATTCGTGAAACAAGCGTCTATCAAACTGCTAGAACTATCTGTGAATTTTTAGGAGATTCAATTATATTCTTGAAGTTATGGCAACGTAGTCCTGCTAAAACGTCAGTCGTGGTTGTGTCGTCAGACAATAAATTAATGTTCATGTCACCTATGAGCACGGCATCCAGCTTGTTCAGTGACTGTGATCAAAGAGTTCATCGAGGAAGGCAGTAAACTGGGAAACATTGCCAGAAGGTGGACGATAATCAACAATGACAAGTATACCGCGGCTGCTTGCAGTTAGTACCTCGAAATCACTGTTAATGAGAGAATATTTGTGAACTTCGCGATGTGTAATGTTACTCTTCAAGAAACAATGACACACCGCCTCCACGTTTCCCGCTTTGAAACAAAGATAAACTGCTTTATTTTCAATGTGTGGCACCTTCCGATTCATGCGTAAACCACGTCTCGGTAAAGGCCAGAGCATCGAACTGAACGGAAAGTTCATCCAGATAAAGGGATAGTCCATCCAACCTGTGGTGGAGGCTTCGGGCATTTAAGTGAAAATTGACAAGAAGCTAACATTAGGCTGCAGAAAGTCTTTCACTCACTTGTTAAAGGATCCCGTGTCAATGAGCATTGTCATGCTAGGGAAAAGAGTTAGCTTGCAAACAGGCTACTGAATTTTTTCAAGGTTCCATTCATCTGTTACGACGATAACGCGATCCGCAGGGTCCATATCATCGTTCACTACTTGATTTCATTAGATCATCCCACCTTTTTTCATTTATTTGAGTATCCTCCTCGACTCTCATTTTGTAACCTTTATGCTCTGAGGCAATAAACATCGCTTGAAAAAAAATATATAACGCGATCGCCAGGCTTCTTTCGCGTGAACGCCCTTCCGTTTTTCTGCCAGGTAAACTGGTAGCCAAGATTATTTGCCTTTGTGCGCGTGAGCCAAAGGAGCCGCTACTGACAGCTGTCAAGTTATCATAAAAGCGAATATCGCTGTCATTTTCGCTGATTTCTTTGCCTTAGTATGCCATTGCTCTTTGGTTTTCCGGTTAGTGAAGCGAATGAGAATGGGGGGGGGGGGGGGGGCGGATGCTTATCAGCCCTCGTAGGAAGCCGATGAATGCCTTCAACGTCAGTGTCACAAAGAGGGCTTAAACCATAAGGCGCAGCTAGCTTATTGACCACAGTCATCATGTTTTCCTCATCTTTCTGTTGAACACCATGTATCTCCAAATTTTGCCTCCTTCCGTATTGTTCAAGGTCATTCAACTGCTGTTTCAGTGCTGCTACATCTTAGTTCTGGTCACATGATTCCAAATGGTCCAGGCGACTCTTCACGTTCTGAATTTCTATACCTTGTTTACTTTGGTTGGCAAGGATGTCATCTTATTTAGCAGACACCATTTAGACTGATTCCTCAAGGATATATTCATGGCCTCCCGTAAGCTAGGTAAGCAATCCACGTGAGCCTTCATTTCCAAGAGTAGAATTAATAGGGAGGACCCAAGAAATTTTAATAGCCGCCATCTTGGATTCGAGAAACCGAAACTATGCCGCCATTTCGTCTCCTGACTTCATACTCGCATAGTTCAACCTCTATCCACCATATTGGACCGTGAAGTCATCACTGACACGCGGCAGGTGGTTGTTCCTACAATGCTGTAGTAGGTAGCGCTACAAGTCTCAATGCGAGTTGCGCTGTTTTCTAGTTGCTGCCACGGATGGCACTGTGATCTCAGGGTGGTAGGAGACCCCACGAAATCTCGAAACATGATGAGTAAGAGCTGACGCTCTTAAAATTGGCTGTGGTTTATCTCTGGTTAAACCTGTAGTGACGCGAGAGCTATATCTGGCCGAGTGGAACTCGCTCAATCTAATTGCAAAGTTAGTCTTTGGCCGCTCCGTTTCGCTAGGCGTTCCTTCTTCATCTTCTTCCCTGGACGTGGATTCACTCTCTCCCTCCTCTCCTCCACTCGGTTTCGCCGGCGCGCCGCGCCGCTGGCAGCTGCTCCGCACCATCATGGCCGGTCTTGAGGGAAGAGAAAAGCGCGCGCTCCCCTTGAGACCGGCCGTGGCAGCACGTGGCCCTCCACGGCCCCGCCACGCTGAAGGCTCGAAATGCTAGCGTAATCCAAGCGCGCGGTACTTACACCAGCTGCTGGCTTTGACGTCACAGCTGGCGGGGTGGTGGTGCCATGGCTGAGCGCGTGCCACGCTGACCTCGCGAAGCAGCTGGCGTAATGTAGCTGTCGCTGCAAAACGACGGAGGTGAGGGAAACCAATTGAGTGTTTAGAGCCGCATGGCCTAATCAGCAGTATTTTTCGTTCCAGGAACATAATTATTAATAACGGCTAATGAGCTAACTTGTTAACTCTTTGCGCCAGGAATTAATCGTCAATTAGGCAGTTAAGAAACAGCCGACTGAAATCTTTCCACCAGTCCGCAAAACAAAAAGCTGAAACATAAAAGCGGCGCTCTATCATCATCTTTTAAGTGAGTGAGCATCGTCTTTTCTCCGGAATGCTCTTCCCTAAGCGGCTTTGCGTATGTTTTAGGAGAGAAATATTAGCGGTAACATGACAGCTCTTTTGCCTCGCGTGCTCTCTTTTAAGACCGGCAAATAAAAGGGTGGAAATGGTACCTTGGTAGAGGCATTTCAACCAGATCTTTTTCAAAATGTTCTACGACCTCTCAGGTGACATTTCATTTCCGAAGGCAGTATTTGAAAAGTTATGTAATAGACTTAACATATAATTGAATTTGGAAAACTAAGAAAAACATTTGACGCTAGACCACGCGACTCTAAACAGTTCGTTCGCTGAGCTGGGACATTCTGTCTCCGTAAAAACCATGGTTACTTTCAGCTATGGCGCCTGGTATATTAAGTACAAGTATTAATTACAAGTATCGTTACAAGGCTAGTTATCACGGAAAGCATAGCAAAACCAAAGTATACATCCCCGTATCCTCTCTTATTAAGCGCTCTTACTGGCAGCCTCTGGCGCTTAATGCTTGAAATTGTCTTATTCCTCATGTTTCATACGTCCCATCGAGATCCAGCTTCGCGGCTGCTAGGGTAGCTAGGCTGTAGTCGGGAGCTCAATGTGCGCGTTTATTTGACCGGCTGGAAAACTTAAAATGCATCGTTTCAACATATTGTGACGAAGAAGACGAAGTTGGCAGTGGAGCGCTCGCGCTAGGCTGTAGTCGGGAGCTCAATGTGCGCGTTTATTTGACCGGGTGGAAAACTTCAAATGCATCGTTTCAACATATTGTGACGAAGAAGACGAAGTTGGCAGTGGAGCGCTCGCGCTAGGCCAGCGGCCATTAAACAATCGCATTGCCATCAGTCATCTCATCTCATACTTCGGCTGGCCGTCACGTATCATTTGGTGGAGGTGCGGAGTTCATCCCCACCCTGGTCCTAGAGCTTCAGCGCATGCGTGTGCCGTGGTCCTCGGTTGTGTGTTCCTGTTCGCACCGTCCGGCTATGCCCCATCCCGCCAGACCACAACCGACCACGCCGTTCACCCCAGCCCCGCCCCCAGCCCCGACCAGAAGACACAACTTGACGACGACGCCGCAACTCGAACCTGTGACCCCACCGACCCGAGAAGCCCCCATATTATTCGAACACAGCCCCTGCCCATGCCGTGCGGTGTGTTCATGGGCCTCGATCGGCCGCCGGCTCGAGGGGACTTAGCTACGGTCTGGAAGCTTCCTGGACCAGCGCCCATCTGATCATGATCTGCTCATCGTGACGGCAAGCCCTGCATTTTCTTCTCTTCCGTGTTCATCCCTCCTGTCACGCCCATCGTCACGTCCTGCGTTTCATCTTCACTGCCGTTCTTAAAGTTCGCGCGATCGGGACGATCGCTCGGCAGCCCCGGGTAGTGTCACGGACTAGACGACAAAGTGGGCAGTGGCGCGGCACAGAGAGCTCGCGCTAGGCCCGCCGCCTTTAAATCATTCCATCGCCATATGTCATGTAATCCTGTCCACACCGGCTTGCCGTCACGTAACATTTGGTGGAGGTGCGGGGTCCGGGAGCTTCGGCGCATGCGGGAGCCGTGGTCGTCGGCCGTGTGTTCTTGGCCTGCGTCGCTCGGCCGTGCCCCAGCCTTTCAGAACCGAACCTATATCGCCGTTCTTCCCCCGCCCCGCCCACCGCCCAGACCACTCAACACGATGAACTGAACCTGACTAAAGGATCCGACCCCATCGACCCGAGACGCTGCCCACACGTGACGACACCGTTCCCCTGCCCATGCCGTTCGGCGCGTCCTGGGGCCCCGGCTGTCGGCTCCTGGTGACCTACGGCCAGGAAGCTTCGCGGGCCAGGAATCATTCAGCCATGTTCTTCATCGTGGCGGTCAGCACCTCACCACTTTCTGCTTCCTGTCCCGCCATCCTCCGAAGCCCATCACCACTTCGCGCGTCTCTTTGTCACCGATAGGGACGATCGCTCGGTGGCCCCGGGTAGTGCGACGAAGAAGACGAAGTTGGCAGTGGCCCGAGACGGAGCGCTCGCGCTAGGCCAGCGGTCATTAAACAATCTCATTGCCATCAGTCATCTCATCTCATACTTCGGCTGGCCGTCACGTATTAATGTATCACCCACTGGCACTCCTTCTATGTTTGCTTCAAAACATGTAAGCCTTGCAGTGCGAGTGCAAAGGTGCCGATGACATCTGGCTTCGCGTGCGACGTTTCGCTGCCTTTTGATGGCGCCCAGCTTCTTACGGTGCATACACGCTTCCATTTGTTTCAAGTACGTCTTGAATGACAGCTGTTGAAAAGGTGGAAGCGACGTCAGATGTTTACTAATTGATGCGGATCTTTCGCTTGCCAGCTGCTCTTTTAGTTCTGCCATATCCTTCATGAATGACACTCTTGCAGCTGCTGCCGCTTTCTTTCGAAGATTCTCCACCTTTTTCTGTCTGCGCATGTGCCTTTTTTTTTGACAAGTTGTTTTCAAAAGACTGCCCTTTTCAGAGCGGCAGAATGAGCACATCTTAGAGACCGCTTGGCATCTGAGAGAAATGCAGTTGCTGCTTTGCACATCGTATCCGGAGCATGCATGAAGCTTGCGCACATTGCTTAACAGGTCACTAACATCGCGCACAGCCCTCATGTTCACGCTTAGGAAAGCCTTCGCCTCGCGGCCCACTCTTGTCTTTCCCACTCTGTCGCTGCCCATAAAAATGTATTTGATTTGCAGCGCCTTATTTCCAGATTTCAATGTGAAAAATGCCCTAAATTGTTTTGGATTGGTGGACGACTGCGGCCGTGTACCAACGCCCATGGTGGGGGCCGGAAGCATCCACGCACAATACACCGGGTTTCGATCCATAGTGGCAAGCCAGGGCTTCCGGCCGCTCCGCCCATCACGGTTCATGTTCGCGGGGAGAGGGCGCATATCCACTGGGATGGAATGCGTACGTGCGCTTCCACGAGACGGAGCGGCAGAAGCAACCGGCTCCTCCAGCAACCCAGGTGGGCCCCCTAGGTGGCGTCATCACAACCTGCCCACCGTAATGTGAGCACTAACTGGCCACCGTGGCAGTTAAATTAACGAAGCCACACCGGTGGCAGCCTTCGCAGGCCAGTGGCGCAAAGCTTAACCGCTGCGCCAGGACACCCAGCGATCTGTGAATGTAAAGGAGAGAATTACCGCATACACGGGCGGAGCATACATAGGTACTTAAGGCGCAGCTTAAATGTCCCCTCCAGTTTTCTTTTGCAACATTAATGAACAAAGTGGTGTGCTCTGCCTCAACGGCTGACATTATTCTTCCTTGTACGCCAAGTTTACGCTGGACACGAAGTCGTATATTTCGTACAGCAACGAATATCGCTTGCACTGTCGGCGCTTAGTCCCTAAAGACAGGTCATCTTAAATACAAAGAGACCTTGCCGCAACAAACCGCCCAAACGCATCTTTTTCCAAGCGTGTAGGCGCACTCGAAGGCCAGCGTCAGCTTCATCTTGGCCGTTCTCGTTTTCGCAACCGGCGAAAGACAGTTCTTGCTGGCGTTGGCAGCGTCACCGTAGAACCAACTCTAAGCTTAACCGGGTAAAATAGCAGTAAATGCTGCCCTTAGTTTTCCAGACGAACAGTTATTTCGTACGGACATTAACCCTGGCTGGAGAACTGCTCTTTGCATTTAATATCTGAGGCAGCAATCCTTGACCTTTTGCTAGACTACGGCACAATGACCCTAAAGAGAGGGTTCCCATTATCTCTCAAGTACCTAATTATCTTCTTATTGGGGGTTTAATGGCGGGGGAAGTATAATTAGTCTGCCAGTACTCCCTCTTTGCGCGTATTTGTCATTTCTGGCCCTAACTGAGCACAAGTGCTCCGGCCAAAACCTTCGTCGTTATCAGGAATTTGGGACAGCTGCTGGCTAGCGAAGCTTAGCCCTTGGAGACTGCGCTCCTATCCCACCGCTGCCACTATGTGTTGGACACGGACGGTCTCTTGGGTTGTCTGACTCATTCAGCCGAGCAGGTCCCGGCTCCTAAGGATGGTGTCGAACTCCGTTATGAAGGTAACTGTACAGCAGGTTTTTTTTTCTACATATTTACAGTCGACGTAGGAGTGTCTCGACAACAGCCCATTAAATACACTCCGCATTCCCTAGATCCCTGGCTGGATAATCATGTTCGGTGAACGATGTCAAATCAGGTGGGCAGTTGTGGACACGGGTGGTAACGCCCACGGGCGGGACGTGGTGCTGAGGCTCTCTCGCAGCTCAGTCGATGGAAGGGGTTAAAGACTGAGTCATCGAACACTGTCGTGACGATGTCACCATTGCGGCAAGTCTTAATTCTGCTCGGTGCCTCCGTGTGAAAGGAATTGCACGCAGTCTCCCAGAAGGTGAATAAACGACCTCGTACTCCCCCGCCGGATGTCCGAAACACGAGAGCTCTGTCGAGGTCGCAGCCGTCTTTCAATTAACAGCTTGACCTTCCTACAGCATCACACCGCCGTCGCCGCTGCTTCCGCCGCTGCTGCCACCGCCGCCAGTCCTCGCCACATCGTTGCTTCTTGATGGCTCATTCGCTTTCACCTTGGTCTGCTAGGAATCCTTCCCAGGTCCGAGTTCGCTGATCTCAACAGCCCGTCCGTGGCCTATGAGACTCGAATGAGAGGAGTCGTGTTTTCTTTATGCCACTAAACTTTCAGTTCACGGACTTTCTTTCTCTACGCAATAGCTAACGAGAGCCTTGATTCTGGCAGCATTGATGCCATAGGTAGGATAAGAGGGCTCTCGCACTGCTATCGCGCGCTCACCGATCGATGACGTTTCACGTGGCACTCGCGGTAATGCAGGACGTACTACGCCCGCTGCTGTGGACGAGGGTGGGGCTGGTGAAGGAGTATTCACGCGGACGATGTAATCCCTCCCCAAGTGACGGCGGCTGCGTACACGTCACACCTTCGAGAGTGCTCGCGGCGACGCAGCTTCCGGTTTTGCTCCGGCTGCCGCCACCGACCGAGGAGGGGACCGTTCGTGCGGCCGGTGTACGTTCAGTCCCTGTTTCCCTTTTTTTCTTCTTCGCCACAACCTCCCAAGGAGCATTGTTTTGGCCCCTTCCTTCCTTTTCGGCCCACGCCCCTCTGCCTCCGCAGCCCGGCAGCTTCGCCCGTCCCTCTCGGCGTCTCCCTGCTGCCCGTGTGAATCGTGAATCCAAGAGCAGCAGGGGCGGACTTCGGCGGATCGGTGACGCCGCTCACATCCTCAACACTTCCATCCGCGCCGATGTCTCATGTGTGAATACCCTGGGCTCTGGAACACCTTCCGAGGAGATCACATCAACTCGCTCAATCACTGCACTGTGCTGTCATGAAAACCTGAGCCAAATAATACACTTCTACACGCAGCAGAGGACCCACAATCACGCGCGAAAGTTGGCGAGCCCTTCTTGGCGACTTTTTCATGCTCGCGCCTTCCTCCGTCGCTCGCAGAGGTGACAACTGGTTAGATTCTTTCAGACGTCAGGCAGCTACCGTAGCCGCGGCCAATAAGCCGCATAGCTCCGGCGGGTCAGGAAGCTTGCCCTCGGAGGAGAGACCGGCGGAGGAGCGCCGACCTTTTCAGCGTGCAAAAAGTGACGAGAGGAGAGGGAAAAGCGTGAATACGCGGAAATTCGAATTTTGGCTACAGATAACTCAGCTTCTACAAAACGCATTAGAAAATTTCTTGCTGTACAGTATTCGTAAAGAGGCGTGCTTAACATTCCAGCCATACTGGAGCTTTATTAGAGCCCCTTTCAGAGCCCCTTTAAGGTTCGGTTGCACTACACATATATACAGTTGAAAACAGAAGATTCGACACCCGTCGCTGTAGCTCAGTTGGTAGAGCACCAGACGCGAAAATCGGAGGTCATGGGTTTGGAACCCACCGGTGGCATGTGGTTGTTTTTCTTCTAGTTTCTAATCAATTTTCTTTAAATTAATACCCTATTATTCTCCCTGCGATGAACGCCACAAATTAAAATTACATCCCCTATGCTCCTTGGTTTCGGTGACTGTTGGCTTCCGTCATGTACATCGTAACGTGCCCCTCTTCTTCCTTCCCTTGTCGGCTCAATTTCACAGACTACCTTCCCTGCATCATTTGCGTTCTCTCGCAGACGCCAAAGGCAGCGGCGCCCCCATGCCTGGCCTCTGAAATCATTTAAGTTTTAAACAAGGTACATCTGTGGAAGCGTTCAAAATTTAGTGCCCTTTTTATAGACAAAAACTCCAATTTCGAGCAGCACCACCAACCGCTTTATTCCAGAGGCTTCAAGGACATATGAATTTGACCTTCCAATATCCAGGACCGTGCTCTTCGATAGAGAAGAATAAAAATGTTCAAATGTTTACATTTCGACAACATGCTTACGTCTCACGGTGCAGAGCTTTAACCTCATGCGTACACGCTCACGTATACATCGGTTCGCACCAGATCGGTCTGCCACACACGGAACAGATGCAAGGGTTGTCCGCTTTCGTGTATCGTTGTATGCTTGTTTTGCACACAAAATAAATGCTGCCGTAAGTTTTCTGTCATGTCCCACGTGGCAGCAAAACAAGTGCACGACTATGTTGTCCCAAGTTCCTGCTAATGATCATGCGTGTTTTTGCAACAGGTGATATAGGTGCGAACAAATGTAAACGTTCAAAAGTTTGTCCGCCATGGTAGCTCCATGGCTTTGGAGTTCGGTCATTAATATAAAGTTGCGAGTTCGATCTCAGCCTCGGGGGACGTATTTCGATGCAGGCGAAATGCGAAAACGCCTGTGTGCTGTGCGATATTAGTTCACGTCAAATTAATCCGCAGACCTCACGCCCGGAGCCTCTTCGGGGCGCTAAATCGGTTGCACAGCACACATCAAGAATCGGCAAAATTGTGCCGGAATAGTGGCAGTGACCAAGTGAGATGGAGAGGTATGTTCTGTGCATCCGGGATTTTTTTTTCTTTGTGTGATGCCGCACATGCACACCACGATCCAATTTCTGATAGGATTTGTGATAGCACTGGTTATATGACGTTGCCACTTGCGAAATCACAAACAAATTTGTGTTTTGTCTGTCTCAGATCCACAGACTGCGACATTTTACTAGCGTTAAAATGCACACAAAGGACAGAGAGCAGAGACACACAGGACCGACGCTAGACTTCAACTCTGAGTCGAACTGAGTTCAAACTGAGTTTAAGTCCAGCGTCTGTCCTGTGTCTTTGCTCTCTGTCCTTTGTGTGTATTTTAAAGCTAGTAAAATGTTGCAGTCTGTGGATCAAGAGCACCAACTAGCCCAGCTTAATTCTTTAATCAGTCTCCCTCAGGAACCGAAGAAAGAGTGCAGGTTTGTCTTTTATTTATCTAATATTTTATGTTTGTACATTGCGACCTGAGGACATTGAGGACAGTAGTGAGGTCTTTTACAAAAAAAAATGACACGTGATCATGCCAAACATTAGCACAATTGTCGAGGCAAAAACTTCAATGCATGGCAAATCGTCAAGGCAGAAGAGAAAAAAAACACATGTAACATTAAAAGCTGTAGCAAAACTACGTGATCGGAAGGTAAGAAAACAAATAACGAGCCAGCAGTAAAGGCCTATCAAAATTGAAGAACAATAAAAAAACAGGAATACAATTATCACACTGGAGCTCGTAGATGCTGCATCAGCAAAACTATAGGAAAGTGTTGTCAGCAGCAGAAGCAACACGTTCTGTCCGCCGGCTACATTAGTTGAATGTATGCAGGAAAAGCGACTATTGGCGTACAGATGTTCGGCAAGCTATTTCACGTATTTTGCAAGTGGTGTCTTTCCAGGCCGAGATAAACGTAGGTGACTTGAGGTAAAGCTTTCGATCAGCAAAAATTTTTCCCCGCCCTATTTGCTTCAGCAGTGTGAGCCAAGATAAGGAGCGGCGTGTTTCATGAGCTTGCCACGAAAGTGCCATCTTCAGTGCGGTCACGCTGGCATCGTACCTGTAAGGGTTAGTCACGAAACGTGCGGCCCTATTTTGTACTTTTTTTTCAGTGGAATGGAAATAAAATCCTTGGCTACGGCAGCACTCTAGGATGGATTGAAAAATAGTAAAGTATAAATTTTGCTTAATGTTACGAGGGGCAGTCCTGACAATACTGACAATCGCGGCAATCTTGACAGTCTCTCGCAATTCTGCAGACGAAGGAGAGTTTCATTTATTCCTTGAACTGCATTTTTTTAATTACTGTTGAGTTCCTAGCGAATCAAGCAGAAAAATACAGTTGAAAACTTTCAAGTAAAACTTTTGTTTGGGCTAATTGGTGTATGGTTAAAGTACTGCGTTGAATAGCTACCAACAAGAACTGAGAAGGCGCTGGTCCTACCGTCTGCGTGCCTTATCTGACCCCGTGTGTCGTGCCGCCAACACATTACTGTCTAAACATTCGAAGTCTAACTTTTCATGTATTCCATTACTGAACCGCACGTGTTCCAATGAGGAAGGGTATTAGAATCACTAGGCGACGTGGCCTATAATACCAGAATAGAACTTTGAAAAGGGCCAAAATGCCGCACCAATTGCGGCTTTCAAATTCTCAAGACTAACCTGCCTCGAAAACAGAAACAGACGTTTCAGAGCTAAAGTTTCGGGATCTCAAGGAGTTGTTTTTTTAATTTACTTGTATTTTCCAATTAACCAGCACGCTCGATCTTCATTATCCGAACTTTGTCACGATGCTTTGCTGCTCCTGTATTATAAGTGCATTTCTAAGGAACTTCTTGTTGAATTGTATTTTGAACTTTTCCCATGGTGTCATTTGGAAATTGTCATGATTTGCCTCTCTAAACGTGTTGCTGCATCGCCATCGATGCCAAAGGGGAAAGATATTTTTCAAGCCGTAACGAAGTGGCTTTTCTTCTTGGCCCCCTTCACAATCTGCATATCATGTTGTGAAGAGCAAAATAAATAAAGAAAGAAAAAGAATCCTACTTCTATATGCTAACGTTTAGCTCAACGAGGAGGCTAATAAGGCAGGCAGAAAAAGTAGACAGCTAATGCGTCAAGAGGAGAGAGCATCATTTCGTGTTGCCATTTACAGCAAATTCGCACACATGTTTCTTGCTGGTTTCCACCAGCTGTCTTCAGTCTCTGTATGAGACATCTGCCAAATGAAAACAAAAAAAGGAAGTTCGGTTATGAAGAGGCTCTGTACAAGCGAAACAAAACGAATCAATCAAAAAAGCTTATTCTTTTTTTTTACGTCTGGCGGCTCACTTCTAGCCGTATATAAATCGCTGTGCTTCGTCGCTTATCTCTCGAAGTGTGCTCGCAAGGAACAGGAGAGAATGAAACCATCGCTTTTACAGTTGATCGCTCTCGCTACATTCAGCTTCTGCCTTTTTCCAGCTGCGGTCGCAGGTAAGGTAGTCCCCCCCTTTGCATTGAGAGGCCTGGCACTTGTCCTATCTTCAGCGTGGAGCGCGGCTGATGTCAGATATCTCTGCTTTCGGTTGCGTCACCTCTTGCCGTTCAGCGCTTCATTCAGAAGGCTCGAAAAGTGGCACATAATGAGAAACTCCGCAGAAGCGCTTTTTTTTTTTTTCAACGGGAAGTTGTTTGTGAACGAAACTTGTTCGCATATCCCTAGATAGCACCCCGAGAATCGATATATCCGCAGATCCCTGCTGACGGCGCTTGCAGTTTTCTGTTATTTGTTGTCAAAAGGGCACTCCACTGGTTTCTTGAGGCTGCGAGCGTCGTGCAATCTTTGCTGCCCGTCGGTTCGTGATGGAATGTTACAGTACTGCACAGCTGTCTCAGAATTAAAACTGGTGTTTAGCAAAGCCGGACAAGCTTTCATTCCCTAAATAAACCTTATAAGCGATTTCTTGCCTGTCTACCGATTTGCTGCGTTAAGAGACGGAGCAGCACGTGCTCTTCGCCTAGCTTCTAAACGAAGTATTACTACCACGGTAAACCTTAATATACGTTCATTTGATCCAATAAAAAGACGATGGGCAAAACAGACAACACAGGAGGAAGACGGACGGGGCTGTCTGTTTTGCGCATCACCTTTTTTCAAAACCATGCACCAACTAACCCCCCAGAGTGTATTACTAGTCTACAGAACATGCGTGCACTTTTATTATTTCTGCTTTGAGTTTACATCGTATGATCATCATTGAAAACTTCAGCAATCGTCAGCTTCTTCCTTGAATTCTCTCTCTCTTCTTTCCTTCGCGTTAAATGTCTCGATTATGGGCATCCTATAGGACTATATATATTATGTAAAATTAATCTTATTCAGTACATCTCTTACTGAACAGTTTATATTTCCGTATTAAGCTTCTCAAGACGAGCTGCAAGACATGAATTCGTGTTGCCGCATTTCCTAACGGTAAATTCGCATACGGTTAATCTCATAGGCATTTCTCTGTTCTGCGTCCCTTACGCGTTTTTCTGTTATCATAGCAACATTTTTGTGCAATAATATGGCAGTATAAATTATTAAATCAGCCTCACTCAGCATATACATTAATGTTAGCGCAGCTCAGAATATGGCTCGTCCTATGCAACGTCCATGCACGTGCTTGCTTATCGAAACAAAACAGCTCTATTTCAGGAACAGTGCACGCAGGTAGCCCAGACGAAGCGCTGAAACTCATCGCTGCCTTTACGGTAACGGAATCGCTTGTCCATAAACCTGCATAGTTTTGCATGCATCCTGCCGTTTCTCTGCTTCTGCATTTTGCTGTCTTATGGCATTGTGTTTTCGGTGTAGGATTAAAGAACTCTGTGAGACAATTCAATTGCTCACGGCTCGCTCACCACGCCCAGCGCATGTATTTCTTCCAATAGGGCGAGTGAGTGACAGCGAACCTTTTATTCGGTTTCGCCTCGAAACACGACGGACAGCTTTTGGACATTGGCAGCTATAACTCAGATAATAAGGCTTCTCGCGTTACCTGTGGAAAATTTCTTGCGCAGATATTCATTTCCGGTAGGTATTCCTGAGTTTTGAGGGGCCGTCGTTAACGCTATCGTCCGGGTGGTAATAATAACTATCAGAGTAGTACCAAGAAAGGCCGGGGTCATGCTGGTAATATTTCCATCTTAGTAGTAGTAGAAGTGGTTGTGGTTTTCGCTACGGAAAAACCGCCTTCATCACTCAAGAGGCATGTCGAATTGAATTAATTGGTTTTTGGGGAAAGGAAATGGCGCAGTATCTGTCTCATATATCGTTGGACACCTGAACCGCGCCGTAAGGGAAGGGACGTGTCTTCACAGTCTCAGCAATGAGGATACCCCATTTTGGATATTCACATGCACCGTATCTGATCGCGTGATCTTGGTCCCTGAGCCCTGTAGCAGCACCTGTTGCTTAAGAAGACGTGCAAATGTTGGTCACTCTTGACCACTATTGACTTCTGGGTTAGCCGGCATTGCCGTGAACAAATTTGGTGAGAGCGTAATAACGCAAACAATAAGCGCTGAAATAAAAATTCACAGCTGGTTATGCTAATTACCGAAGACGCTTATTTCATATAAAAGCTGTTTGGGGCTGCGACATTGTAAAACTGGAAATAAAAAAAGAATAAAAGCGTCTCGTCCTCCAATCTCTTATTTTCATTCAAAGCACTCATGCCGGCTGCCTTCCAGTTTTCTTGGTGCTGATTTTGCTGCTGGGTTTATGATGAATAAATGAGCACTGCTTTGAAAACGCATTTATCCTACGATGGCTTTCTGCGCGAAGTGTTTCAATGAAACTGAATCCTGCGTGCCCCTTAAGCGTATCGAGGGTCATGGCATTGTGTGAAGTGAGTCAGTTGAGGTGAACGTAAAGAAAATTTCGCGCACAGGAAAGAAGTTGTACGCACAGAGTACGCGTGTAGTAGTGTACAGAGGGAAGGGCGAAGTGACCTTCTCACGCAATGAGTGGCCAAGCCGCGCAGTGAGAGAGCCGGGATGGAGAGTGAGAGAGTCGCCATAGCGTAGCACTCCGAATTAATTTCGGGTTCTTTAACATGCACTGGCATGTAACACCACGCGAGAGTTTTAACGCCATAGCGTTAGAGGCCCCGTTACCCAGAAAATCCGGTGTCGTCGTTGTGAGCGAAAAACCACGAGCATGACTCTGGCAGGTGGTGCCCAGAGAGCAACCTATAGGAGGCAGGTGGACCACCACGGTCACGTGACCTTGAGGTATCACAACCTGCCCACCGTGGCCGCTAAATTAATGATTGGTCGCTCGGGAAGAGCAACCTGGGCCGCACAAGGCCCAACGCTGGGAGCATCGCTAACCGATGCACCCCAGCTCCAGGAGGGGTCTGTGAATGTAAACTGGAGAATGGCCTTATGCTGATATGGGAATTACGCCATTACGCTATCGCGTCAAGGCGGCGCTTAAGTCTCCCTCCAAAATTTTTTTCTAATCCACCTCTAGCGAAACGCGGCCGTAGTGCTAGGATTCGATCCCGCGACCTCGTCCTCAGCAGCCAGCCGAATAAATTTTAAAAATTCGAGTTGGAAGCTTCTTCTCGATGACACCCATACAGCGTACGCTGCGTTTTGATAATGCATGCATGCGTTGCCTATAAAACAGGGCTTCGAAAAACGAAATGCAAGCAATACGCGTAAGAAAATTTTTAAACGCGCTTTGTCCACTTCTCGAAAAGTCAGCAACTCCTCTCACTGTGCCGTTAGAGATCTGTTCACGCTTACGTTTCGGAAAGCGTTGTAGGCCTAAAGGCTGCGCAGACTTCAAGCACGCGTACATACCAAGGAATCTCCCCGCGAAAGGAATCTGACTCGCATAATATCAAATAAGCATGCTATGCGTGGGAGGCGCGTGTAAGGAGCAGCGCATGTGCGTTGGAAGTCCTACATTTTTGTCAGCCGTGCATGAGGTGGATTTAGAGCCGCACGCATTAGTAGGCTTCACTGCTATGTAGTTCACAATCCGCATTTAAGAACGCCTCACATTCAAGACTGCTCAGTCACAAAAGCAATGCATATGCACACATCGAACGTCGCCGACTTCACCGCAGCGTCTTGCATATGTCAGCCCTTCTCGAACTTTGACCACTCTTTTACGTAGATGCGCCCGCTTCATTCGCAAAGTTCTTTTTCCCTGTAGTGATATCCAACGACGCCCACAAGCCCACTCGGCTCCTTTCTGTCTTGCTTCTGTGTTGGCAGCCTAAACCAGCATCGCCTCTGTTTCAATGCAAGCCGTATCGCTCACTCCGTAACGGGACCCCTTCGCACGGTTTTCTCCGTTTGATACTCGTAGTGTGGCGCAGCGGATGTGGAGCTGCCACTTACGTCACAGCGCAAGATGGCTGGTGAATGCTCCTCTATGGAGCATGGCGTTGCAAAAAAACAATGATCATGAAATGTGTTTTCTGTGGTATGTCGCCATCCCCATGTCGCTGCACAAACACGAAGGCTGGTGAACGGCAGAGCGTAGGAAAGGGCAATAAGAGAGAGCATGATTTACCGAATCTGGTTGACCTTTCCGACGCTGAAGCTGGAGGGGATGCACAAACTAACGCATTTCGCAGCACCTCGGAGGTCAACATAGCCTGGCTTCACGTGCTATGTCGGAGACATATCTCGTTGTCATATGGTACCACCAGTTCAGATTCTTCACAGCAACAGCGCACCACTATTGGCGTCCAAATATTTATAGACAATCAGTGTCATATATATGCAGCAGAGCATACGTCCTGACGGAGCAGGCGCTGCCGCTGAGGTGTTCAGTGCCCTCTGCTCTTACTGCTTTCTCTGATTGGCGACAGCAGACTCTCTCTCCCACCCTCTGCTCCTCTCCTGACCTGAATGTGGAAAGGGGTATTGTCCTCTTTCTGCTCTGCCGCCTACCCACCGGGCTTCGGGCGAAAAGATTTTTCCGACATCGGGGTTCTAATGCTAACGCATAAAAAGCACGCGGTGTAGGCAGCGGAAGAGGCACTGGCTCGAGCCCGCTTCAGATATAGAAGGGCTCTTGGCTTTATGCTGTGTGCAAGAAGCGCTGATGCACTACCACCACTACTGAGTCCGAGGCAGTTCAAAACTGTTCTCGTTCTTTGCCCTCAGGGTTTGGCTCCGGCGACGAAGCTGAAAGGCCAACGAACGGCAGCGACGTTGTCGTGACCGTGGATGACCTACGGCGCCTCGGATTGCCCAAACTCAACAAAACAGTGCGGGACTACTACCAGAGCGGGGCCGACCAGGAACAGACACTGCATGAGAACACCGCAGCGTTCAAAAGGTCGGCTATAACTACATATTTCGCTAAGGCCTTTAAAAAATAAGGGCCTGTTGCTTCCGCTTCTCATTACTTTAAAGAAGAGGGGGGGGGGGGGGGGGAACGAGTTTAATGTAGCAGCAGTTCAGGCTGTCAAGTCATTAGGCGTACTTTTCACCGCAGAAATAACGAAGTAACACAGAAGTCATACATTTGTTACAAAAGACGAAATTCTTATAGGTTATCGGCGCGGATGATGGAATGTTCTTGGAAGGCGGTTACTACTGAGCTCGATCTTTCAAGATTTGCAACATAACGAACAATTCTTTTTTGTAATATGAACCATTCATTTATGTTGGTTTTTGTAGTTGTATCCCGTACTAGACTGCAATAATTTAAATGTGACTGGAACAAAGCATAATAAATTTGGAGTTTACACTACAGAGGCAAAGTGTCCCGGCATCGCGACAGTGCACCTGCCACTGAAGAAATTTTTTTAGAAAGGTGGTGAAAGTGGTCATCCCAAGACAAGTTCGATGAAAAATATACTCCTAATCTTTTATGCACGCTAACAGTATGAATAACCTGTCCTTCAAGTTCTGACACATAATTTTGTTGCAGAAACTTATTCTTTGCAAGAAATATTTTTCAGGCCAACCTCTCTACCTTTCCCGTCAATAAACCCTCTCTCTCTTTTGGTTTTAGTTGCATTTAATTGAAGTCTATTTAAGCGAGACCAGACAGATAGTTTTTCTAGTGCGACGTTACATTTCGCTGTGAGATGATCAAGGGCAGGGCCAGAGGCAAGCAGAGTACTGCAATCGGCGTATATTATAAACTGTATCGTGTTGTCTATGTTAATAATGTCATTAATAAATACATTAAACAGTAGGGGCCCCAGTACACTTCCTTGGGGTACGCCAAGGCGGATTGGTCGTAAGTCAGAAATTTCATTATGTATACATACAGATTGTGTTCTGCTGAAAAGATAGCTTTCAATTAATTACAATGGCTTCCCGCGGATCCCACATGAGTATAACTTCTTCATTACAAGTCTTTGGTCTAAGCAGTCAAATGCCTTGCTGAAATCAAGAAAAATAAGTGTAAAAAACTTTTTTCTATATTCTGTAATATATTTTCTTTCAGTGTCAGTAATGCATCCTCTGTTGACCTGCTGGTTCTGAAGCCAAATTGCGAATGTTAGAACATTGTTTCTATCAAAAAACTTCATCATTTGCTAGCAAAATATTTTTTCTAACACTTTTGGAAAAACTTAAAGTACCAGGAGAACGCAGGACAACGTTGGTTGTCCCAACGTTGTCCTGTGTTCTTCTCCTCCTGGTGTCTCGTACTTTCGCTGGTGAAATTATGTCTGAAATAGGTCAACTAGCCCACATGGTTACCTTATTTCGACATGGGTAACTTGATCCCGAAAACTGAACGATCGGTCCTACTGTCGTACCTTACGGACTCAGACGCGTCCCGAGATTGGTTCGGAAGGATTGTTTCCTTGAGCGCTGACAAGTAATACGCACCTTACGGTTTCTGTACAGTGATGCTTATGAAAACTGTAGTTGCACAGAAATTCCTCACCATTTGACGGTGGACATAGGTTTAGTTTGTATTTTTAATTGACACCAAGAAGGGAGGCAAAATTTCTGATGAAACTTAAAACACATAAAACACAATGACCAACTCGACCAAATAGCTGCCCCGAAACAGCCGCGAGTTTGTCTCCTTCACAGTCGTTTCTCCCGTTTAGGGTTTAGCAACGTGCCTCGGCGTAAACGAGCGCGCAGTCCAGCGGAGGATGCAAGACGACCAGGAGGAGGAGGAGGTCAGACTAGCGCGTTGATCCCGTCATCCCAAGAGATGGCGCCAGAGTAGCGCCCGCTGCAAACGTCGTCCACCCGAGGCGACGCTCGTCGGCGGCAGAACCTTCTGCGCGCTGCCCAAGTTCAAACCGCCTTCGTTCGGCACTACGTGTTCCGTATGCGGTCGCCGATATGGTTCAAGAACCGCAGCAGCTGCGCTAAATAAAAAAAATTCGCATTGCCGAGGCGCGTAATCGTGGGCTAATCTTTTATATGTTCCTGCAAGTAACTGAATGAATTTTGAACCAAATTCGCACTACCTGTTTTAGGATTATTGTTAACTAATTTAGGGTTTCTCATCCAAAACTAACTTTTGTTTATGCTTAAAAGCCTGGCTTTCACTACTGACCTGATTATTTCATGCTTTGTGCGATGAGAATGATTGCAACTAAATGTTGGCATTACCGCGAAGAAAGTCAAAAAATAAGACTGCAGTAAGTTTCACAAAATATCAGTCCCCACCGTCATCAGCCGGCTACATTCACTGCGGGGAAAAGGTCTCACTGACCGTCAAATAGCACTTTCTGCGCAAGCTGAGGCCCCTTGATCCGTGCAAACTTCCTCATCTCATCCCCACAACCGACTTCCTGGCACCACTTGTTACGCTTGCCCTCTCGTCGAATCCATTTCGTTAGCCTAAGGGATCGTCGGCTATCTTCCTTTCGCACAACACGCTGTGGTCATGGCGAATTATTCTTGATTTCGCCTACAATATTACTAACTTGGCCTCTTCTCTGGCCCATTGTGCCCGCTTCCGCTCTCTTAACGTTATCCCGATCATTTTCCTTTATGTAGCAAGCTGCGCTGCCGTCAGGTTAATTTCTACCCTTTTCGAACAAGCTTAGCGGTTTCTGCCCCATGGTTGAGTACTGGCAAGCTTCAGCTGCTATATACTTTGCGCTTGAGAGAGAATAGTACGTTCTTGTCCGCCATCTGCAGAGCAGCTGTCAAATTCACTGCACTACATTATAATTTCAGGCCTGTGCCCGGATCTAGGTGTAGACGTACAGATTCATTTGTGTACTTGTTGCAATGTTTCGCCGCATGTAGGGTAAACTGTTCTTTCCCACCCAGTGGGCCTCAGTGCATCCACCTATGCAGAAGCAAGCCCCCGTACACGCACGCGCAGGTGGCGACTGCTGTACCGGGTCCTAGTCGACGTGCTGAGCCGGAGCACGAGAACCACCATGTTGGGCCAAGAGGTGAGCATGCCCCTGGGGATCGCGCCTTCGGCCATGCAGAAGATGGCGCACCGGGATGGAGAGAAGGGCACTGCCGTAGGTGAGACATCGAGAGCGCGCCAACATGCTGCATCCCTGATGCATAGTTAACAGTCTGTTCTACAATCATTTGGTGCTGTAGGGCAGCTGTAGAGTTGCGACAAAGTGCTGAGTTCCGTTCTTTTTCACAGGTGCACATATTAGGCGCGAAATTGTATTTTATAACAGAACTCATGACGCACATGCGCCCACATACAAGACGCACATAATGCATGGTCGCGGAGATACTTTCAAAAGAGAAGAGTAGCACTTGCATCTAGGTTAGGCCAATTTGTCTTCACGGGCTTGAATAATGACTCATAATATGTGTTCACGTTTTCCCCCGCTCCACGCAGCAAGGTCTCTATGTCGCGATTATCATTTTCGTAATGCACGCTTTTGCCCCTTTAACCATGTGATTCCCTGGGGATAAGAACGGTCGAATAAAAGCCTTGAACTTTCTGAGTTTAATCACGTATAGTCCCTTTGTCGCAGTAGTATAAGAAATGACTTCTTGTTAAGAAAAAAATGATTTTCGCATAATCGCATTCAGCACATTGTGGTGATTTTTCAACACCTAAGTTCTGTAAATCAGCGCAAGTACTGAAACGCTTACAGTAAATCCAAAGCTTAAATCAAAGCTGGTCCATCGCATGCCACTGCTTTATTACGACCAGAGGAATTTGAGGCTGTTTCACTTTTCGGATGGGCTCTGGCATGAATTTACCTTTCAGCTGACCTCCTGTACCTCTGTCAGGTTTCGGCCTTGTTTTTATAACTATGGTGGAGAAACCCGCTTCTTAGAGTACATTAGCAATCCATTCATTTCTGCGAGCATAAATGGGAATTATTCACGTTTTTTAACCTTGTATTACAGGTGAAATACCCGACGTTAAAAGGGTATCATTCGCAGAAGAGGCTGAGTTTAGTCAAAAGCTCATTTAAAGAGCAAAATATAAAAGGACTGAACATGAACGGAGCTGGCAGGACGAAGCGCCACCTTCAACCGTTGTATTGCATCTGAGACAACTTAGCACTTACATAGCTGCTGCCATCTTATGCACAGATAAGTCACCTTTAGATGGAGAACGGTGTGCACGCTCAAATAACTTTTTCTCAATAATTCAAGATACATTGAATTACCGCACACAATTATTCGAGCGCGGTTCATCGGGTCTTTCTTAAGCTATAGGTGACTTGTATGTCCATGTGACAACAGAAGAAGCTGTGTATGCGTGCGTCGTGGGTTCAGTAAACCAGTTGGAAGTGGCGCGAATCCGTCCTTTCGTCTCTCTTCATGTTCCCTGTTTTTTTTTTGCATCTTAAGTTCAGCAATGAACCAAAACCGACCAGCCCAGCACCAAGTTCTCTTTTCTCGAGACCGAGAAATGAGTCTAAAATACATCATAATCTTCAGCTTCATCATCATAATCACCATCATCATCAGCCTGACTACACCCACTGCAGGGCAAAGGCCTTTCCCACGTCTCTCTAATTAACCCTGACCTTTGCCAGTTGGGCCCACCGTATGCCCGCAAACTTCTTAATCTCATCCGCCCACCTAACTTTCTGCCGCCCCCTGATACGCTTGCCTTCTCTTGGAATCCACTCCGTTACCTTTAAGGACCAGCGGTTATCTTTCCTTCGCATTACATGCCCTGCCCAAGCCCATTTCTTCCTCTTGATTTCTTACTAGGATGTCATTAACACACGCTTGATCCCTCACCCACTCTGCCCGCTTCCGGTCTCTTAACGTTACACCTATCATTTTTCTTTCCATGGCTCGCTGCGTTTTCCCAAACTTAAGCTGAACCCTTTTCGTTAGCTTCCACGTTTCTGTCCCATAGGTGAGTACCGGTAAGATACAGCTGTTGTATACTTTTCTCTCAAGGAATATTGGTGAACTGCCAGTCGTGGAAATACAATCACTATAAAACAGGGCCCGTGCTCTCCGAAGGATTACGGCGTAACTGTCGCGATTGTCGTATGACATTTCTTCTAGGGTCGACGCCAGAGAGAAATTATTAACAATTGCGATCCTTCGCTTGAGGCTTACGCTGCCACTTGTTGCCATGTTTCTTCTGGTGCAGCTTCCCAAGACGCAGGAACTGTGATGATACTGAGTACTCTCAGCTCCACATCCATCGAAGACCTGAGAGCAGCGGCGCCGAATGCGACGCTCTGGTTGCAACTGTACGTGTTCAAGAACCGCACAGTGACGGAAGAACTGCTCCACCGGGCTTACTGCGCTAATTTCTCAGCCGTCGTGCTCACAGTTGATGCCCCAAGCTGGGGTCAGCGCATTGTAGACGTCCGCAATGCTTTCACCATACCGGAGGGAATCACGTAAGTATTTGCGGCTCACCAAGAAATGCAACCAAGAGTGGGTTTTTCATGCTGATTTTATGCCAATATTTTTCACTCATCAAGAATAGCATGACGCACTCACGGGAGAGGCAACATTTTCAGTTTTTCGGTTGCAATGAATAAATTATCAGTAATAACACGCAGCCTGTTTAAACTGGGCAGCATATAAGGCTAGAAGAAAATTATCTGCCTTGCAATCAGCAATATAAAAGCCCAGGTTCTGCAACAGCATTCAGAACCAACACGTGCTCATAGAATATAGGTTAGTCCAAAAAGCAATGCTCCTCATTTTTTTTTTCTAGAATGCGTTTTAATAAATATTTGTGAAATTCACAATTAAAACAGTCGCACGTGCCGGATACGTTTTGCATTTCGGTGCAATAAACTTGTATGGCTTAGCATTGAGCAAGGCCACGCATGCATGCTTTAGCCTTTTTCCTTCTGGCGCAGCCATGGCGCCAGTGACGCTCTCGTTGTCCTGAAGTCTGAATCAGCGAAGTACGCCTTCTAGCAACCGGAAAAGATGATGCTATGTCAGAACTGTGAGGAGGGCAGTACAGCCCACCCAAATTTGGCAATCGCTTCTTTGGTGAGACGTTGTCGTGATGATAAGAACCGGCCTCGCACTCTTCTTACCTCGGACACACTGGTGACGCTGCCTCAGTTTCTGCGGGGGTTTTGTTGTAAGTCTCGGAATTTACTGTCTCGCTCTTCGGCAGCGTATACACAAGGATAATTCCGTCACAGTCCCAAAAAACAGTGATCATGAGTTTTCCGGCCGACTCAGTCGCCTTGAACTTTCTTGGTCAACTTGGATGGCGCCAGTCTGTCGATTGTTTCTGGCTGAAAATGGTGAGCCCAGGTTTGCTCACCGGTCACTGCCCGGGACAAGAAATCCTGCTCTTTAGCATCGAAACGCTTATGCAGCTCGGAATAAACGACTTTTCCTTTCTCTCTGCGCTCAGCTGTGAGGCAGCCCATTTAGCGCATATCTTCTAGTATCCCACGTACAGTCTCGATTCCCGCTGCACTCCATCTGCTTACGGACAGCTCCTCAGCCAACTGGCGAACCGTAATGCGCCGGTTAGCACGGATCATGGCGTCGGCGCGTTCCAGCGTCTCGGGATTGGTTGCAGTGGCAGGTCGCCCAGGCCGCTATGTTTTGGCACTTTCATAAGCTCTGACTCGCTTGACCCAGCGTACAACGGTGCGTCTATCGAGTGCACAGCTTCCATAGACAACGCGCAAGCGTTTATGATTACGACGAGCACTTCTCTTTTCAGCTACAAAAATTCAATGAGAGCTCTCTGTTTACAACGAACTTCAAACACCGACTCCATTTTCTTGAACTGGTATAGCGGCGTCCGTTGTGTGACGGTGCTGAAAATGGGCATGCATGCGCGTCAGGCATGTTTCTGATAGCCTGTGAAATTTGAGCGCATTATTTTGTTCTCAAAGGGAGAGGAAAAATGAGGGATTACTTTTTGGGCAACTACATTTACGAAAGCATGCACTGCATGGCTCTTGTCATCAAACTAGAACAACATTACGCGAGATTGAAACCACGAAAAGCACACTACACAAGGGGCACAGGGAGGCAAGAACTCTTAAGTAACGCCTTGTCCGAACGGCTGACGCGATCTAAGCAGATGCCTACCCACGAAACAGAGTGGCAGTAACATCGCGTCAAAGAAGCTGTGAGAATGTGGTGCATGGTGGTTACATTGCTTGGAATTGCTCCAATGGGCGGAAATGAAGCACAAGTGCCGCAACGCCTTACAAACAGCCAATCCTAGCTGTGTGCGTCTTTCGCAACACAGTTTTAAGTGGAAAGGGCTGCTATCTCGATATACCCGACTATCCCTTCATGGTTTAACAACTTTTACCACAGCCGCGTTTTCATCTCGTCCACTGGCCTCATCTCGCCGGATCCGTATCTCATATGCGATATCCAACAGCTGTAACTGCGGCCTCCGAGACTCATGTTCATCCTCCAGGTCGCCATCGTATTTGTTTGACACATCCAGTTTCTTGGCATCTAAAAACGATTCACTCATTTCTTGTACTAACGCCGGTGGATAATGGCAATCGGTGATATTGCTTTTAATAAGCACTAATTACAAAAAAGTCGGCTAAAACAAGAAACAGTACGCATTCTTCTGTACACTGTCATGAATCAGCGTGTAGTATAAAGAAGGTGCTCCCCTCACTCTTTTGCAGCCTTGGAAACTTCGACCGGTCGGTTTACAGCAACTTCGACATGACGAACGCCACAAGTGGTTCCGGCCTCACCAGGTACACCAACGACTTCTTCGACCAGTCGCTGACGTGGAAAGACGTGCTTTGGCTCAAGAATGTCACGTCGCTTCCAGTCGTCCTCAAAGGAATCATGTCACGTAAGACACACCCATACGGCTCGGGGGTGCCTTCGAAACTGTGTACAATTTCACACAAGCATGCATATATATGCAGTTAGTTTTCATGCTAGCTTAGCCCTTTGTCCCCCCGCCCCCTTACGCACGGGCACATTTTTTATAGTGACAGTTACATAGGAGCAAATCTGCAGCATTGATGGCGCAGTTGTCTATACTATTTACAAGAAAACGCCGAAGTCATCTTGTCGCCTGGACGTCTTCTTAAAGGTAGTTCAATCAGAGAGCTTACTTTTACACAGAATTCGAGATTTTTTTATTACAAATAAATATCGGCTGTTCCAAGAAGCACTAATAACCCTACAGGTGCAGCCCAGCCTCAGGGCATAAGCGTCCCGCGGGCAACGCAGCTGATTTTAAAAATAGACAAGAGCAGCCGAGGAAACAGTGATTTAGCCTCATTCTGTAGCCTTCAATCTGGCACCTGTTTCACTAAACAGCAATATTATGCACCCTTTCAGCGCCTAGCGGTGAACCTATCAATTTCAGGCCGTTCTTTCTTCATTCGCCTTGATATATGTTTAGCTGGTTTCAGTTTAGACGTGCCCATCTTCACTTATCAGCGTTGCCGCTTCCGTCCAATTTAGCCCTAAAATATAAGCGAAAGCACCGCTGGTTGCTTATTGTCACCTGACTGTGACGTCTTTCAGTAAGTTAGGCGGACGGAGGCTTGAGAAGCAAACTGCTTCCTTGACGACCGCGTTTTCATCACGAAAGAAACGCACAGCGTAGAGCGAAGGCCGGAAAAATGGAGCTCTTGAAAGCGCAAGATCAACAAGAGGAGGGCCTGAGAGCAACGTCTTCCTTCACTCTGTGCCACCACGACAAAAGGCAACTCGACCGCGACCACCGTTACACCAGCAGGGTCGAGTTCCCGGTTACGCTCCATTTTCTCATGGCACACAGCCTTCTGAAGAATAAGCCACTGTTGTTGTGAGCAATCCTGATTACTGCGCAGTTAGGAGTGCGTCACAGCGATCTTTCGCGCAAAGACGAAAAATGTGCCGGTTGTTTCAGCGAAGGTGAACCATTTTTTTTTTATTTGGCATTTTGAGACCAGTAGCGTCGCTTTTCTGGCTCGTTGGCACATAGTCGGTAAACACATTTTAGCCCAACAGAAGACGAGTACACAGAACGGAGAACGACACGAGCGCTAACTGCCAACAAATTTTATTCATATCAAGAAGCACATTTATAGGCTTGCATGTTATCACAAGTGCGGACAGGTTCAGGGTCTTAGAAACACGAGCTTTTTAACACAAAGGAATATGGATGGCGTGCTTATATATGTGCGTCCGGGTGCGTATATCCTTTCAGCTCCGATTTTTTCTCTTGTTATTCTCTTTTAAGGCGAAAGCCTTTAATGGCTCAGACTCGCGCGTCCGGTGTAACGCGGTCTTCCACAAATAACGCGGCAACTAATCGGGGTAGCAGAAAACAAATAGTAGCATCAGATATAGGGGACAAAATCGACGCCAAGTTTCATGACTGTAGAGTGATTAGATAATTAATTATAGCCAATTATAGCGAAAAAACAAAGAAAACAACCATATGTGTCGATATAGCGCGGACGTCGATATAACGATGGCAGAGGGTGACGTCACACCCGATGCCGTCATGTTAATGGCGAGCGTGCTGGTGGCGCCACCTGCGCGCCACCACCAGAGAAGCCAGCGAATAAAAGAATAAGAAGGCCAGAGAAGCAGACCGCAAGCGCCAACAACGTCGTCTAGATCGAAAGTGTAATGATGATTATGGATTTTTATGGCGCAAGGGCATCTACGGCCAAAGAGCGCCATGGCACAAGGTATTTTCGAATTCTCAAGGTGGGATCAAAGACCCATTTCCCAATCATTTCACCGTAAATAAGCCAAGCACCAGATCAGGGGAAAGCTTGTACCCATTGTATCACCGGAGGGTACCCGGCGGCACTGGGGATCGAACCCCGCACCTCCCGCATGCGAGGCGGATGCTCAACCACTTGGCCACCGCTGCGGTCTAGATCGAAAGTGTGGCAAGGGCGAAGCCTTTGGGAGTGCGACTGGTATGAAAACCTGCGAAGCTAGAATCGCAGTCGGCCCAAGGCTTTCGCGTTGCCGCACTTTATATTGCCACCGTGCTCCCATAATTTGTTGCTTCTTCCTATCACAACGCATTCCTCAAGGAAAGGCTTACAGTTCTCTGACTCACAGGAAAGAACGCGATCGACAGGCGATCCTCCTTGCCCATTCCTTACGTTGCGAGCATGCTCGTTTAGCCGCCAGTTCCTCGGTAGATGCGCAACAGCTTCAGCGCTAGTGACGTAAGGTTTCTAATGCTTCACTCGGCCTCCGCGCCACTCGTCATCAGTTTTTCTTATCTTAGACTAAGTTGCAGGCTCCTTCAGGGCTGAGAATGCGACGGTTGCCCAATTCTTTTCGGATTGTGGGAAACACTGTGCATGCATGCACGGTAGGACAACGAAGTGCTTACGTTCTAGGCGGCTCATGCGAATTACTTTGATTGCCTCATTTCTTCTTGAGAAGCTTTTCGGCAACGGACGCATGAACATGAGCGGAGTAGCGAGCTCTTGTGTGAATGAAGGACATTTTTAAAACACATGTTGACAATGGCTCTTTTTACAAGTTTCAATGCGGTGAGCGACATAGCAGCGCAAGTTTTTTTACTTCGCGACTGGTAGGCCCAGCAAATGCGATTAGCGTGAAAGTTCAGGTCTGAAAATCCGATGGAGTCATTTATGGGCAGTGCGCTTGCTAAGACAAGAGGATTGAAACAGTGCTCGCAGCCTTTGACTCTAGGCAGCCAGAGTCGCCGTTAACAAAAAAATCGTCATGTTATCCGAAGACCTTAATTACGTCCGTGCCCTCTAATTGAAGAAGCAGCGTTCACAAACAGGAGAAGGACGACGCTGTGTACTTCTCCTGCTTGTAAACGCGTCCTTTCCGCTGGTTTCCCACGTGCCGCCCACCAACTGGCCCATCAAGCTACTCTTCTTCAGTACTATGCCTCTAAGTGGCTGGCAACAGCCTTGTGAAGTTTAGCTAAAAACCGGTCGCTTAGAATTTGGTCCGTGCATGACACGATGCATATCCCTTCCTTCCGAAGGTAGGGTTTCCCATTCCGGTCAATGGAAGTGGACTGCTAATAAAAGGTTAAATTGGCACATATTCATAGAACAACATCGCAACAGCTCGAGGCCAAAGAAGACACACAGAAGGAAGGGCGGAACGGACGAACACAGCGCTGACTCTCAAATGTTTATTCTGAGACTGACTGACTGATGTTTCTGAGATGAAGAAGGAAAAGGAAAGTGCACGGGCCTGCCTACTGGCTTAAGCCGAGCCACGCTTGCTGCCGCGTGTTGAAAGTAGAAGGAATAAATGATAGGAGAGCAAAGAGTGAAAGAAAAGACGCGCCGCGCTAATACGCCCCGGGCCGATCCCGGAGGCAGAGCAATCTAAGTAATCCGCCATGCACGTACACGTGCCGCAACTTTAGCGCAAAACCCGCGAAATAAACATTTTTTTTTCCGCTTAATATACAATGCAGCCGATGCATCGCGAACGCAACGTGGCCCAGCATTCTTGACATATATAGTATGCCTCTGTTGTCTATCGAGCGGTTTGCGACCTGCTTCTGCCAAATATCTTCACTCCTTGAAAGTCCGGTGAAGCAACCCATTCTGTGTTGTGTGATGTTCTCGTGTTCTGTCTTACGTGCATAGTACTGTTAATTAAATTATCACCGCTCTGTACTTTCGTCTCGTTACTGCTCGTTCCCGTTGTCAACGTCAAATAAACTTGTTCTCTCCCCATAATCTTGATCAGTGGGAAATTAGTAGTTTAATTTTAATGACTTGAAGATAATCGAATAGAAAGCAGTATAAGAAACAACCACTCGCCACCGATGGGATCTGAACCCACGTCTTCCGAATTTCCCGTGGGGAGCTCTGCCAACTGAGCTACTGCGGTGGCTGTCTGGTCCGCGTTCGGGAGTATTTATGTGTAGTGTAACCAAAGGTTGGCAACCTCAAAATGACCTCAACCTCATGTCGTGAGATGAGGTTGAGGTGAGGTCGGCGACAGCTCAAAATTTTGTGAGTGAGATCAGAAAATTACACCTCAACCTCACGCGTGAGTTTGAGGTTGAGTGAGGTCGTCATTCAGTGAGCTCAAAGCTTTGAGGTCGCGACTTTTTGCAGTTGCCACGTCTTACTCCGACGAGTGCCGCTTCCGAAGCGGTGATGCAGCGCATCACCGCAGTGTTCATGCAATGATCGACGCTTGGTGTTCGGTTTTCCCTGTTTGGGCAACCCAATGCCACAGTTCCCTCTTAGCTTGCGGTGCTGCGCCGTAATGTTTGTTCAGTCCTAGCCTACAGGAAGACGCACCCCTCTGATCGTCCCAGAGGGAGTGTTACTGTCACAGCACGCCACTCTCCTTCCCCCTTGCCCCGCTGGCGTAGCACCCGGCTGCCTGCCGGTCGGCTCGAACTCCCGGGAGCGCGCAAAGCACGTAACTCACGTTGACCCGCGGTAGCTTTGTTTGATTCTGCAAACAAATAAGTTCCGTCCAACAAGCACGCAATAAATTCGTCGCAGCGCGGATGGCCCCAAGCAAGAGTGCTTCGTGTTCATGCTCGTTGCCGGCGCTGACGTCATGGCTGTTGCCTCGCATTCGAATAAAGGCAATCCTGCTGTACATTACAAGCTGACAAGAGAAACTGGAGTAGTCGGCGCAGGCGAGAGAATGTGATTCAAGTGGTTCCTAACAAGGACACCTCCTGATTTGATTAAAAAGCACGAAGCCAGAAAAACCTGTATAACACCGTCAAAGCTTTTGATCGGTGACTTCCCCTTTCGAATCTCATACCAATTCTGTATATTCCCGTCCCGTAATGCAAACAGATGCAGATATAATTTAACTTTCTTATCCTTCCGAATCACGTCTCTTTTGGTCTCCGGTTCCTTGTTCCTTCTCGGAAATTCACTTATTATGCCGAAACACCGCAGCACGAAGTGAACCTACCAGCATAGCGGTGTTGCAGCGGCGAAAAAATGCAAAACTTTAATGAATGTATGGTGATGTGGTAGCTGATTCCTTTTCCTTTTTTTAATGGAGATGTGTGAATGGAACTGAGCGGCCACCCTATGGCTGCGCCGCCACGCTGTCACGTGGTTGGTCACGTGGTGCGGATCAGCTGCCGGCAGCGCGGCGCCGTGGCTGATCACCTGGTTCGTCACGTGGTTGGTCACGTGACCAAGTTCCACGCAGCCAGCTGTAGCTATCGCTTCACTCCAGGTTTAACACAAGAGCTAAACCACCGCCAATTTTTTTTATTTACTTGTATGGGATCAGTTAGGTTGGCGGCCTGCCTTGCAGACGATCAGGCACTGCACGTTATCTTTCCTTTAACTATTTTGCAGAGACCCATCGTTTACCTGAAACGGCTTCGCAGAATGCTCGCGCGGGGCTCATGGGTAAAAAACGTCGAGGATGCTGGCATACCATTGATTAGTTCAGTTTTTAAGGAAAACAAGTGATTGACTTAAAGCAGCTTGTCTCAGACTGGTTGACGAAATGGTACCCAGAATTCTTATGAGGCGTGTGAGTACTTAGGCGGGGGTTTTCTGTTCCCACGGTGTGTGTGTGTGTGTGTGTGGGGGGGGGGTCTGAAAAAGATTTCGCTGCGGGGAAATTTGAGCGGAGAGCCATGGTGCTCTTGAGAGAGAGAGAGCGGTTCACGCTGCCCGTTCTAGGTCAGTTGTTTTGCCCCATGTGATTTTAATAGTTCGCACAGTGTTGGAAGACGTATACTCTAGCCCTTTCTTTCAAAATGCCGCGGGTTCACCGAGTCATCGGAGAATTCCCAGGATTTCGAAACCATTATCATCGCCACCTGGAGAGAACTGGCGGAAACGGGGGAGGTCTTGACCTCCCAGGAACATCAACATCATCGTCCTTAATTATTAGCTGCAGGTATTCCTATTTTCTCGCACAATAATTATCTTCGTTTGCTGGGTAACGTACAATATTTAATCGATATTCTGGCAACTTTTAATTTGGTAGCGGTATATCAGACTTCCCCGGGCTCATAAGGATACACTGTTAGCATCATCACCATCGCCATCATCTCGAGAGTCAAAGGCATGTGTCGTCGCATGATCTTTGCAGTATGTCATGCATGAGAACTGGCGCGTTTACCTGCTGGACAATCCGAATATCATTAATGTGGACCGGGTTGTGCGCACTCTTTGTAATGCTTCATGCGCGCATGTGTAGTAATGTGGGATCCATATGGATCTTGAAGTGGGGGTCGAAGGGGGTGGATAGGGGTCTGGTATGACGAGAAATTACATCGTTGTCACGTGAGTAGGTGTGATGTTATATTACAGCGTCGTCACGTGACTAGGTTTTATGGAAAATACATCGCTGTCACGTGACCTAGTATGACGTCACACTAACGTGATGCCATCGCTAATTATACTAAATAGTATTAGTGTTACCTAATTATATTAATTAGCAGTAATTAATTATGCCACGTCATCATCTCCGTAGCGTGACTCGTCGGCTCGTGACGCCACATGATGGCGTTTCTTGTGGGCACTTTTTTGCGGATATGACCTTGAAAGTGAGCCATCTAATTCTTTCGCATTAATAAAAGAAGCCGCTCGCTTCTACACAGAGATAAATACAACGTGCCTCTGTTGGTGTACTACAGTCGCAGCTTAAGTGTTTTCGAAGGCAACATACAGAGGACTGAAAAGAGCATTCTCGCTATGCCGGATAGAGCTGGAAAATCGAAATATACTGATATGCGTCTGCATAATCGTCGCATTGGAAAGTACATCGACGACCAGTTTCTTTATATTCGGTACCTATTCTCAAGCCTGAAAAGAGTATCGTTAATACCTCCCCCTCCTCCCAATTTCAGGTATATGGTGTAGAAGGGCTGTGTTAGTCAATTGCCAGTCCGTGCGTGAATGAGCGAGAGGCTTCCAATACGAACAAGTATACACGAAGCAGGTTGCCAAATACTGACACATACTCACCGACGTACTTGTGGTAACCGTGTATGGGACACCCCTGCCCGCAGGCCATATACACTTTGAGGGTTCATCCCAGATTATAAGCTTCTCCTATTGCGTGCACATCAATAGTGTCTGTACACACCTTATTAAATAATTCCATCATCATTTTGGCTTTCCTGTCTCACAGGATTCTCAGAATTGTTTTTAACTCAAAAACTTCTTAATCGTTTTTTGTTTTGTTTTTCGTTTGTTTTCTGAGGTCGAGCAGCCGAGCAGGTGAGGTTGAGTGAGGTCAGCAGTGGCCTCAGGAAAAGTGAGGTTAGGGCGTCTAAGGAGATCTCAACCTCAACTGATGAGGTTGAGTGAGGTCGGCAAATTCTTTTTGAGGTTGAGGTGAGGTCCAGATTTTTGAGGTCATATGCCCACCTCTGAGTGTAACCGAACTTGAGAGTGCTCACCAGCACCACCTTCGTCCATAGTGCCGGACATTGAACGTCCCGTACTACCGCGAGAGTGGCGTCGAACGCGACCGAACGGCGAGGGCAGAAGCTGTGCGAGAACCCTCGTATGATGCCTATGGCATTGACTGGCACAACTGAGGCCTCCGTCAAGCTGTTAGCAAATAAGAGTAGTGTATATTTATATATATATATATATATATATATATATATATATATATATATATATATATATATATATATATATATATATATATATATATATATATATATATATATATATATATATATATATATACGTGTTGTACTTTACCCATTTTACACCGCGTGCTAAATGTTCCACGCTGTATTCTGCATGGTATATTGTTTACGCTATTTCACTTCGTGGCCTGGAGAACATTTAGAGCTCAGTCAATTGTGACTTTGCAGCCGAAGACGCACAACTGGCGGTGCACTACGGGGTCCAAGGGATCATTGTTTCCAACCACGGGGGACGGCAGCTGGATGGAGTTCCCTCGACGGTGAGCGCGCGACACATCCCACTAGAAGCTCGGTCAGTTTCTTACAAGAAGATAGTCGCACAACGTTGGAACTTTCCCATCCCGCCGGTGGACAGGCAGCTGATGACGAGTACCCACAGAGTTCTGTGCTAAGAAATAATCTCACAGCTCATACGTATGCTGGTGCGCTGCGCTAACACGCTATTTAGGATCTCTAATAGAACTTCCCCGCCTACTCTCGACGTCGAGTTTCTTGTTGCGAAAGTGAAATAGGGCAATGCTCAAACCTTGTAAGGAGTTCTGTTTTTTACACATCCAACTAACAGATGTGGCCCTTTTATCATTCGCTTGCTGCAAGTGCGGTGTACAATGAGAGCGCCTTAAACTCTTACTGTGCACGTATCGTAGTGACGTCAGTGGTTCAGTTGAAAGAATACCACGCACTTAGTAGGTGTGTCCAGCTTATGGGCCGTAATTTCTGGTGTACCGTCAGCACCCAGTGTAGTGTCAGCAGAGCTCAAATTTGGATGAAAAATAACATTTTTTTACTACACTCTCCTCATCTGATATGTAGCCCTCACGGGCCACGCGTACAACCATCGCAAAAAGAAATTGATATCTGCATGTTTAGAATTATGGTCCAGGCTGTCAGAGCGCAAAAATTCTGTGATTTCCACGTCGAAAGAAGACACTCCTTGACATCTTCGCTGTTATTCCCTTCATCGCGCGCAGACGTTGGCAAGCCATCTTTAGCGAAACCACCCACAATATATACCTAACAAGAGATGGCGTTCCAAGTTTTTCACCACTCACTCCTTCACTTCTGCGTGGAATCATGGCCTTCGCAATCGGTGTAGCAACTAGTGCCAGGAAGGACGTGTGAAACCTGCAAGCCATGCGATGGCAACAAAGTGCAGTGTAAGTATCGTGAAAGTTCACGGCAGAATCGCGTTGGGAGTTTCAAGCTAAATTGGACGACAGTGAAGAAAATACTTTGTATTCCACACGTATAGGTAGACCGCAAGGCGCAAAATTTAAACTTCTAGACATATGTAGCCTACGGACTCCATAGTGAAAATTACGGTGAATGGCATAGAATACAACGAATTGGCCTGAGGCACTTACGCGAATTCAACTGCCAATAAAATGCATGCATTGTCCCGGGTCCCCTTTACGAACTATGGAATGTTTTATTGCATGACACGAATTATGTATAGTTTCTAAGGCTACAATATATATATATATATATATATATATATATATATATATATATAAATATATATATATATATATATATATATATATATATATATATATATATATATATATATATATATATATATATATATATGTGTGTGTGTGTGTGTGTGTGTGTGTGTGTGTGTGTGTGTGTGTGTGTGTGTGTGTGTGTGTGTGTGTGTGTGTGTGTGTGTGTGTGTGTGTGTGTGTGTGTGTGTGTGTGTGTGTGTGTGTGTGTGTGTGTGTGTGTGTGTGTGTGTGTGTGTGTACCAGGTGTCCTAGCTAAAAGTAACCAAGCTTTTAAAAAACACGGAATGACCTTGCCTCGTGAAACCAACTGAAGGTTGTTTAGAATCGCGTGACCTAGTCTGCAGTATTATCTTCGTTCTTCAGAGTTAATTAGTTAAGTTTAATTAGCTAAGTGTAACGAAAGATAAAAAACAGCGCTAATTTTGACACAAACCACACAGAAAGACCAGACAAAATTCTAGCTAGAAGCAGAGATAGATTAGCTCGGGAACTGGTAGAAGCCTTTTTTATCAAAGAGGGAGGTTGTATGTGCGTCAGCACCACTTCTACCTCCCTACGTGAAAGCGAGTATAAATTGCTAAAGAATACGCGATAATCAGTAGGTTTAGTTTGAGTGCGTTTTTTGGTGTTGTTTTTCTTCTTTCTCCTTTTTTTATTACCATGTAAGAAATGCGCATGCGTTCACCTTCTTCGGGGTATATATATGCAACATGTGGCTTTCAATAAAAATAGTTTGAGTCAGCGCCCGTCCTGTCTGGTCTTTCTGGGTGGTTTGTGTCAAAATTAGCGCTGTTTTTTATCTTTCGTTACACAATGTTACACCAACTATCCCAGTAAGAGGTACTGTTTAATTAGCTAACTTTTCATTTATTGAATTGAGCAGCAAAATTTCAATGTAAAAGTTGTAGATCGTCTCAAAAAACCGCTAGCAGCGCTGTTTCCATCACGGTACGATTCACGTAGCTTTACCTATTGGCCTTAAAAGAAAGCTATCACGTGACCAGCTGCTGGGTCACATCTCTGCCCCATTGCGCACGCAAAGGCTCATCGGGGAGAGCATTTCAGTAAAAAAAAAAGGGGGGGGGGGGGTTTCTAAGACGCCTCTTGGGATGTTTAAATGGCACCATTGTCACGCAGATGCTTTTTTTTATTGTGCGAGCTAGGGTTTAAGGCCAGAAAAAAAACTACTTTACGTTAACGGTACCTTGGTGCAAACGTTGCAGTCAGCTGTTTTTTAAAGTTATCTACAACTTTTACACTGACACTTTGTTCCTGAATTGAATAATTAAAAAGTTAGCTAATTAGACCTAAATAATTATCTTTGAGGAACGAAAAAAATACTGCAGACTGGGTCACGCGACTCTAACAACCCTCAGTTGGTCTCACGCGGCTAGGGCATTCCGTGTTTTTCAAAAGCAAGGTTACTTTTAGTTGGGACGCCTGGTATATATACTATACACGCACACACACACACACACACACACACACACACACACACACACACACACACACACACACACACACACATAATTGCTGCACCGTGTTCTCTCTCGAATTCCTCATCTCGAGCTCCATCCCCTCGGAAAAGTTCTGTGACAGTGGCTTTAAAAATTCTGGCATCTTAATTTTTTTGTCTTCAGTTGATTTTCCTTTCGGTGTTCTGCAGACCTCATTCGCTTCTTGCAGATCGAGGCTCTGCCGGCGGTGGTGAATGCGGTGCGAGGAGCACTCGAGGTCTACCTGGACGGTGGCGTGCGAACAGGTCATCATCGTCAGCCTGACTACACCCACTGCAGGACAAAGGCCACGCCCATACCCCTCATACTAACCCTGTCCTGTGCCAGCTGCTACCACCCTATCCCCGCAAACTTCTTAATCTCATCCGTCCATCTAACTTTATGCCGCCGCCTTCTACGCCTGCTTGTGCTTAAGGACCATCGGTTATCTCGCCTTCGCATTACATGCACTGCCCAAGCCCATTCCTTCCTCTTGATTTGGACTAGGATGTCATTAACCCGCGTTTGTTCTCTCATCCTCTCTTTTCTTGTTTCTTACCATTAGGCCTGTCATTTTACTCTCCATAGTTCGCTGCGTTGTCCTTAACTTAATCTGAACCCTTTTTGTTAGCCCCACGTTTCTGCCCCATAGGTGAGTACCGGTAAGATACAGCATACAGCAGTTGTATACTTCCCTCTTAAGGGATATTGGTGACCTGCCATTGATGATCTGAGAGAACAGGCGCCAAATGCGCTCTGCCCCATTCTTATTCTTCTAGTTATTTCGCTCTCACGATCTGCGGTCACTACCTGCCCTAAGCAGACGTATTCCCTCAGCTAACAATTGTAAATTGTTTTTTTCTTGCGACACTGTTGAACATTACTGCATTGCGTACAGGTACTGACGTCATAAAAGCGCTCGCCCTCGGCGCCAGGGGAGTTTTCGTCGGCAGGCCTGCGCTGTGGGGACTGGCTTACAACGTAAGTGGTTGTGCTGTGAAAATCAAGTTTATTCGATTTCAACGTATCAAAGCAACTGGTGCACAGTACATAAGGCACGTAGTAGTAGGAGTCTCCGGAATAATTTCGACTTCTCGTGGTTCTTTTATATGCAACAATATCTTAGTGAACTGGCGTCTCTTCACAACGAAATGCGGCCATAGCAGCTCGGCCACTAAGCAACCGCTTCGGGTGTGATGAGGCCAGGCAATGCTGGTAATCGTTCAGTTCACAGGGTGTGGCAGAAAAATGCTGGCGTAACAAGTGACGTATCTTTTAATTGCTATAGCTCACTTTTTTTTTTTCAAAGGCCGTCATTCTGAATTCTTACGAGGAAATCCATTTAGGTAGTGACAGATCTTCACGGGTCTGTGGCCAATGAAACCTGGTGACTACGCTACCCCGTAATGGATACATCTGTTATATATGCACCAGTAGGTTTTCCTCAGTCTTTCTACACCCACCGCACAAGAGACTATTAAACCGAAACGCATCGTGTCTTACTTTGTATGACGACAAGAAAGGCCGCAGTATTACCATATAAATAATGTGTAGAAAGCTGAGCAAGTAGTTAAGCGTTTGAGGAAATGCGCAGATAAAAAAATTGGCTGATGTAACAATTACACCTTATGTTCTCCTACTCAAAAAAATTTCAGACGAAAGCTATCCTTCATTTCCTTTCTTTGCCTGATTCTTCCTATCCTATTTCATTTTAGTGTAGACAAAAATTCTCAGCTCCTTCATATTAAATAATAACTTCCTTCTAATTTATTAAGGAAACTCGCAGACTGCCTACCTACATACCATGTTATGCTAGGGACCCAAGTTTGCACATAAGGCGGACGTTAACAACACAAATAAAACTATAGATTTCGACATCTTATAATCGAACTTCAAGAGGAAGAAATGGGCTTGGACAGGTCATGTAATGCGAAGGCAAGATAACCGCTGGTCCTTAAGGACAACGGAGTGGATTCCAAGAGAAGGCAAGCGTAGCAGGGGGCAGCAGAAAGTTAGTTGGGCGGATGAGATTAAGAAGTTTGCGGGCATACGGTGGGCCCAACTGGCAAAGGACAGGGTTAATTGGAGAGGCATGAGAGAGGCCTTTGCCCTGCAGTGGGTTTAGTCAGGCTGATGATGATGATGATGATCAGCGCACCGACCTGCCTTTCAGGGAACTGACGGTGTTAGAAAGATGCTGGACATCTTCCTGACCGAAATTAACAGGACTCTGGCATTGATGGGTGAGCATCAAGAAATTCACTCTTTCACTTGCATAACTGCAGTTACTTTTGGCAAAGACGGGACATCGTATCACTGAGTGTGCGATTGAAGCGCTCACTGAGCCCGTTGGTTTTTGGGTGGTAAGTGCTGGTGATCCTGTGGACTGTTTGACATTCAGTTAATGCCCATCCATACAACAGAAAAAATCGCAGATTCTGTGTGCGGACGGAACGTCATATAACCCGACGTCACTGGCCCCGCCTAGTCCGCGGACTGCGCGGGCTTCGGAAGCCAACAACAGGCGGGTGGGTTTTCCTTCTCAGTTTCTGGCGGCACTCTGCTGTGTTTCTCGAAGTGCAACTCTTCAGTGTGCGCTGCCATATCCGAGTGCGCTCCCTCTCACAAATAATCTCAATTATCGTCATTTTCGTTAATTTCTTTTTTTCTGGGGCACATTTATCTGACATAATCAGTGTGGTCTCGGTGCACATTTCCTTTGCGCACTTTTGAGGCGCGGTATCTGCCTCGCTTTCGGAGAGATGCTGAGGACTTGCAGTCATCTGCTCCGTCGTTTGCGCCGCCCGCCGCGGCTGCTGCTGTCCGCGGAGCCACTGACTTCGGGTCAGGGGGCTCTCCCGTGAGGAAGGAAGGAGTGCCACTTCCTAACAAAAACTTGAGACAAGCAAGCTTTGCCCCTGTCGTTCATGGAAGTCGTGCTGGAGCGAAACGAACTGTAGGAGAATGTACATACGCGATATCATTTGCGGTTTCGCTTAGCGAGTGAGGTGGCCGACGGCCACGATTCCCCGCGGGGTGTGCAGAGCTGGCCACGATCAAATGGCCGGTATGGCCAGCGTAGAGTCTCAAGGCGCCGCTGGAGGATGTAGCGGCAGAGGCTTGCGACGCTGGTAATCGGCACACGAGCCTACCGCTCGAGACTGGCGGGTCTCGCTGGAAAAGAAAACACCAAAAGGGGAACGAGCTTGCGGTGCCGAGGTCCGTCGTCGACGTCGGTAGCCGCCGCCTGCGGAGCTTCAGCTGAGTGGGCAGTTAGGATCGAACCCCGTTACTTTGACCCAATGTAAGGCGGGGTTGTCAAAAATCGGAGCGATATGGCCGACTCGTTTGGCGTGACCCTGCAGCTCGGAGTATGCCGTGCGAGTGAAACTTCTTCGCTACACTAGCAAATAAAAGTGAGCTTGACATTATCTCAAGGTCCATGAGACGTAGTGAAAATTGGCCACCTTGATGGACTTTCGCCCGAGTAACATGCGTAGTTGTCCGTCTGGGCGTCGTAAAATGCCCTAGCAGGAAACGGACCCGGTTAGCAGCAGATGGAATAAATAATAGCGCGGAAAAAGACGCCAAAGAAAAGTTTCGTTGAAAAGCTGGCTAATGAAAATATTGCATATGCGTAGGCCTGAACGTGAGTGACATGTTGGAGGGGGGAGGACACTGTGATCTTATATCACAGTAATCACCGGACCGAGGCAGGCAAGGTAGTACGATTAGGGCGGAAAGTGAATTAGTTATAGTAATGGGCAAAGCGCAGTGGAATGTACGGAAACATCTGGCTCCATCGCAGAATTATGCAGAAGGCGGGTTTTTCGTCCTCTTCCTAGGCATGGGAAGAGCATGGTGAACCCCAAATAATATTTCAGTTGCGCAAAGCGTCATATGTTTTCGATTCTCGAGGCGCGAATGAAGCGCTTAAAGAAAAGGTGCATCTTTTTTTTTCTTTCGCAAACTTCATAAGCCACGCCTGAAAGAAGAACAAATGTCACGCGGAAATCTATCAGAGGTCAAATTGCACAATATGCGGAACTCAAAACATTATGTTTGGCCAATGAATTCGGCTTTCACTGTGTCATCCTATGACTCCTTCCCGAGGTCGTCTGAATGCTTCCTCGTGATTGACGAGGCCATTACTGCAGAGCGACGATGGCGTCGTCAAGTGCCCTCGTTCTTTTAAGTGGCCGTATACAGTGTATGCCGCCGGTGCAGCCTGCGTGGAAAAGTCGTGTGTTCCTGAAAAGTAGACAATTCTAAACTTCACGTTAAATGATATACACCTTGAAGTTCTCCCCTTTCGTTAAAAGTTACTGCTTCGAAGTTATAACTTGTTGAAACCACCCAAAGCTCGGAAAAACTACACGGGTTTTTGCTCTGTTCACAAACCTGCATAAAGTGCAGAACCTGTGCTATGAATGAGAGAAAGCGAGAGAGCAGTTTTATTTCAGAAATATTGGGGTCACGACAAGGGGTACTCCATGCTGGACCTCTTCCTAGTCCGGACGCCAGGTGGCCGACCGGCGATGCCGTCCGGCGACCTCTGATCCTCGTTACCCGGAGGTGAACTTCCGGTCCGAGCTGAGCAGTGCGGCCTCCCACTGGCCGTTTATCTCGATTGCGCAAGTGTAAAATGTGCGGAGTGTTTGCTTTTCGGCCCCCGCAAAGAGAACAGACAGGGTTGAACTCTTCGGGAGCTATTTTGAATACATGTATACGGGTTAAAGGATGTGCTGGTTTGGAGTTGCCTCCAGCAGACTTGTTCCGATTTGCTTAATTATTTGTGTGATTCGGGAAAGATTGGTCTGTTCTGTTTATACTGAGACGTAATGTCGTTATAGGGTACCACTTGCTCAGAAGAAGGTATTATTGGTTGCCCAAAGAATAATTTTTTCTATGACAACCAGACAAACGAAGCATAACGCTAGCGGCATAGCGGCTAGATAACGAGCACAGCGGAGCATAGATAGAGCATAGCGACTAGATAACGAAATGTTACGCCCTCTTCGACAATCAGTACGAGCCCTTCACGCCACTTGTATTTCTAAACTATGGCTATTGATTTTCGCAGGGCACTCATCAGTGCATACCTTCAAGCCGCAAGATTTGATTCGCCAAGAACGCTACGGGCTTTTGTGAAACCCTTCCTACATAAATCACCGGCCTGGCGTAAAGTCTGCGAAGCTGATTATCAGAATAACTGGTCGCCATAAATTAACACCTCTTTATTAAATATTTCCGTGTGTGTATGCGTCGATGACATAGTTATTTTTTTTTTGTTATCTTGCTCTCGGTTACTACTGCTGTTTGGCAGTACGTAGCAGTTGTGTTTGGCAGTGAGCGAAGGGTGCCGGAACATCGTGGCTTTTCTGTTGAAGTGGGCCGGTGGAAGCAGCGGCTACTGGACCTCGCAAAAGACTGTGTGAGGGGGGTAGTTAACAGTATATGTTCAAAATCTCTAAAGTGCAAGGTTTAGCACTCATATATTAACCAAGGGCACGAAATCGAAGGGCCTATAAGCGGCGGTAAATGACGCCTCGCGAATGGCCTTAAGTGCGGTAAATGGATGTCTTTGGAGAACAGTTTCTCGCCCTGGGGCGTCCAACGTTCTGGTCAGGCTGAAACACTTTAGATCAAATGCAGTCAGATTTGTCAGCTTGTGAGCACACCAGAAGAATTTCGTCGTCGTTTTCACCTTTATGGCTGTGCATATACTGGGAAATATCATAGAAACATCATCATAATCATAGCCTAACTAAGCCCACTGCAGGGCAAATGCCTCTCGCATGTCTCTCAAATTAACCCTGTCCTTTGCCAGCTGCGGCCACCTTATCCCCGAAAACTTCCTAATTTCATCCGGCCCCCTAACCTTCTGCCGCCCCCTGCTGCGCTTGCATTCTCTTAGAATTCATTCCGTTATCCTTGTATACCATCGGTTACCTTGCCTTCATATTGCATACCCTGCCGAAACCCATTTCTGCCTTTTGATTTCGACTAGGGTATTATTAACCCGCGTTTGTTCCATCGCCCATTCGGCCCGCTTCCGGTCTCTTAACATTACACCTATCATCTTCCTTTCCATGGCTCGCTGCGTTGTCCTTAACTTGAGATTAACCATTTTCGTTAGCCTCCACGTTTTTGCACCGTAGGTAGGTACCTGTAAGGTACAAAAAATTATTGTGGACGATAAAAAGAACGAAAAAGAAAATTTCCCTTCCCGTGCCACTAAGTACCTGTAAGATACAGCTGTTGTACAGACGAAATATTAGCAAGAGCGGTGGTTGCCAGAGCTAGCGCCTGGAGCCTGGAGCATTGAGCCTGGAGCAAGGCCACCTGTGTCCCTGGTGGCAGCAGCTAGCACTGCACCACCACCCACAAAACAAGCCGCGCGTACCTCCAGGTCAGCGGGCCGCAAGACCCCTTACCCCGCGTAGGGGCCCGGCATGAAAACAACTTGCACACTGCACGTACGTCCAGCGTATCCGAGGATGCAATGGACACAAGCCAAGACAGTCATGTACCGTCAGCAGGCTAGACAGCAGGGCTCCTTTGATCAACAAAAAAGCCCCAAATCAGGGCACTTGCAACTACAGCCCAGTTTTTCTTCCCACACATATATTACAAGATGACTTTCAATCATTGGTTTCAATCATTGGAAGTGCAGAGGACCTTTACATAACATAAGTGACGTAAAAGACATTCTAGGCACACGCTCACCTGTGGCCTCGTGTTTGCAGGAGACAAACTTAGGTTCAGAAGACAGACATTCTCAAAAACTGTCAATTCTTCCACCGCAACGAGAGCAGGCGAACAGGCTCACGGGTGGCGTTGCCATCATAGTTAAGAATGGAGTTCCAGCTCAAGAACATATATTCAAAACTGGATCAGAAGCTGTGGCAGCCATCCTACACACATTTAAAACAATTACCGCTGCACACCTAGCCATCCGTCAGTCCTCTGGAGTCTTAAATTAAACAAGATCACAAAATCTTGTATACACAATAATTTAGATAATCAAAAAAGAAACAAAACAGAGCTTGGGGAATTGCCATAGGTAGCCAACGCAGGAGATGTTAATAACTTTAAAAAGGCAAGAGCGAAAGCCCGATGCATCCACCACAGTGCTGAAAAAAACTTCTTGGCAAAGCTACGTGTCATCAATTAACAGCTCAACCACATCAAAACAAATGTGAGTGAAAGAAAATACCCAAAGCCTGGGAAAAAGCTAATATTGTACGGTTTATTACACCAGGGAAGCCACCAACCTCTCCTAGCAGTTATAGAACCATAGCCCTTACCATTTGCCTCGTCAAATCCTTTGAAAGTGTCCTGAATAAAAGATTAAATTTTGTCCTTAAATCCGGTGAAGTTCTTGACACCTGTCAATGTTGTTTTAAAAATGGATGCTCCACTACAGATCATCTTGTTAGTCTTGAAAATACTGTCCGGCAAGCTTTTGTGCACTGTCTTGCTGTCTTCATAGAGAAGGTATATGACTTAATCTGGAAGTTCGGAATTCAGGACTAAGCTGAGCTTGGTAGAATGTTGAACGGCAGAATGTTGAACTGCCTAAAAGACTTCCTATCTAACCATTCATTGCATATATGCCTAGATTCAGCCCTTTTTAGGAATTTTATCCAGGAAAATGGAGTGTCTCAGGAGTGTATTATAAGTACAGCACTCTTTGTTGTAGAAATGAACTCTCTCGGTAAATTAATCCCAAGGTCCGTTACGTATTCTGTCTACGTACATGATCTCCAGATACCTTGCACATCCTCCAACATGTGAAAGACAAATACAATTAACAATAAATAAATTGGCAGCATGGGCTGACAGAGAAATGGTTTCCAGTTTTCTCCACAGAAAATAGTGGCCATTTGTTCCTCACTCAAACGAGGCTTAGAGGCAGATTCCACCCTACTAATTCCACCCATAAATTTCTAGACTTAACATTAGACCGAAGAACTTTCCTACCTCACATAAACGTGCTCAAAAAGAAACTTCCCGACCCCCGAACATACTCAGTGCTGTGACAGAAACTCTGGGGGGCTTATAGATGTCTTTTACAAATTCACCGCTCGCTCTGTAGTGTGCTCCAGCCTGGATTATGAATGTATAGTCTATGGGTCGGCGAGACCATCTCGTGCTTTAAACGACTGGACCCAGTACATAATTTAGGTTTGCGTTTTTCCATTACTTAGACATATAAGAACGATGCTCACGTGTCCATACAGTCTAAAAATTTGTTCAAAACCTCGGCGTACTAGACACATTATCTGGCATTGAGGACGAGATCCACTGCCTCCATGGTACAATTTCCCTGCAATCTGCGATTTCACTCTTGCACAGTTGTATAAAAAAACACTCTACACAACATATAATACAAGAATTTCTTGCACTCGAGGAAAAGTACAGTACTTTCACAGCTTTTTATACACATGGTTCGATAAAAACAGATGTTTACATTCGAAGCAGTATGGTGCAAGAGAATTGGAATTAAATAGTCGGGCTTCCACAGTGTGCATCCATGTTTACTGCTGAATGTTACGCAGTCTGTGCATCGATTGAAAAAATAGCAAACGTGAACCTGACACATAGTGTTATTTACTCAGACTCCATAAGTTTATTAACAGCTCTCCAGTCCAGAAGAGCAATCGCTCCGCTACTTGGAGACATCATACACAATTTAAAAATAGCCACAGCTCAAAAACAAAACATAAAACTGCTGGGTAATGAGCCATGTCGGAAATAAAGGCAACGAGACAGCAGACTTCTGCGCTGCTCAAGCTCATGTCAAGGAGCCGCCGCAGTGGCTCAGTGGTTATGGTGCTTGGCTGCTGACCAGAAAGACACGGGTTCAATCCCGGGCGTGGCAGTCGCAGTGGCATTTCGATGGAGGCGAAATTCTAGAGGCGCGTGTACTGTGCGATGTTGGTGCACGTTAAAGAACCGCAGTTGTTCAAAATTTCCGGAGCCCTTCACTTTGTGAGTCGCTTTGGGACATTAAACCCACATGAAACATATATAAATAAAGCTCGAGGCAAGCAAATGAAAGAGGCAAATAAGCTGCTTAAAGATTGCATGAACTTAGTTAATAGTAACGTAAGACAAAAATGGCAGTCCGCGTGGAACAAAGTCAATAACAAACTACACTCTGTAAAGCCAATTTTAGGTGAATACAAGTCGTGCAGCCACCAGGAACGTTTCAAGAAAGTGATTATCTGCAGTTTTCTTACGGGGCACACCCGCCTCATACATAATTTCCTACTGACAAAACAAACCCCAATTACGCGGAGTTTGGCTAACAGTAATCCATGGTTCAATTTCATGCAGAAAGCTTGAAACACTGAGAGGAAAAAGCATTTTACAGGATTTTATAATGAGCACATACCTACCATTCCATACAACTTTGCACTTGACATTTCACAGGTTTTTATTTTTTTTTAAAGCGAGCAGGTGTTCTAAGCAAATTGTACATTTAATAAAATACAGTCAACTTATTCCAATAAGCAGACTTTTTTAACCATACCTTAGCCCCACACTCACTCCTGTGCGAAGAAGGCTTAGGTCTTTATTCGATCGGTTGGGAGCCTCAACATCCTTGTCCAGCCAAGGATGGCGCATAACGAAACCATGCGGACACGCAGAAAGCATAGCCACGAAGCACCCCAAAACGTACTGTAACTCAGCTGGCCGCCTGTTGTAGCGCCAATTGCACATTTTCTTTCACTTCCAACATTCACGTTGTCTTCATTCCATCATCCTTGTGTGATGAAAGTGGACTAGTGGCTTCAAAACGAAACCTCTTTTTACATATTTCATCATCACGCTTGTACAATTGTGAGATTGGCCTGTGGCGGAGATACTTGTATTTTAGTCCTTGCTCTTTTCTACTTTACAAGAGCTTTGTTTTCAGAAAGAGTGGTGATTTGTGGTTAGAAGCTGGTACACTATCGACACAATTAAGGCAGTATCCCTTTAAGGCGTCAGTTTGGCTTCCATCGAAGACATTTTTCACCCAAATTGAAGCTAATTTATCAGTTTTCTAGAGTACAAGTGACAAATTTTTTGCGCGAATGTGCAATTATTCGTGCAAAATATAATTATTTAAGTATAGTTCAATTACCCGCCGCGGTGGCTCAGTGGTTAAGGCACCCGTCTACTGAGCTGGAGCATCCGGGTACAAACCCGACCGCGGCGGACGCGTTTCAATAGAGGCGAAGCGCAAAAGGCGCCGGTGTGCTCACATATCGGCGGACACCTGCACCGCGCCGTAAGGAAAGGGATAAAGGAGGGACTAGAAGAAAGGTGCCGTAGTGGAGGGCTCCGGATTAATTTCGACCACCTGGGATCGTTAACATGCAGTGACATCGCACAGCACACGGGCGCCTTAGCGTTTCGCCTCCACCCGACCGCGGCTGCTGCTTTTTGATGGAAGCGAAACGCTCAGGCGCCCGTGTGCTGTGCGATGCCAGTCAGTGTACGTTAAACATCCCGAGGTGGTCGAAATTATTCCGGAGCCCTCCACTACGGCGCCTCTTTTTTTCTTTTCTTCTTTAACTCCCTCTTTTATCACTTCTCTTACGGCGCGGTTCAGGTGTCCGCCGATATGTGAAACAGATACTGCGCCATTTCCTTTCCCCAGAAAACCATTTAAAAATTAATTTGCTCTGCGATATCAGTGCACGTTAACATTAAAGATCCCTAGGTGGTCGAAATTAATCTGGAGCCTTCCACTGCGGCACCTCTTTCTCTCTTCCTTCTTTCACTCCCACCTTCCTCCCTTCCCTTACGGCGCGGTTACGGTGACCACTGACATGTGTGAGACAATTACTGCGCAATTGCCTTTCCTCAAAAACCATTTTTCTATACTTCATTTGGATTGGAAAACATTTATTGTCAACTTTGAGCCCTATGTGGGCGCTATACTAGATGGCCTCGAACCCGTGGTTCTCGGCGATCTTGTGAGCCCAAACGCCCCGGTCACTGCAGGCGTGGAGAAGGAACATATCCATTATGATACATCGTTCTGGCGCACGAAAAACACGGACGAAGGAAGAACATACACACAGTCTGTTCTTCCTTCGTCCGTGTTTTTCGTGCGCCAGAACGATGTATCATAATGCGAATGTGAACCAACTAGCCCAGCTGTCTACGCTTAGAGAACATATCCAACAGCATCCAGCAGCGGACTAATCCGAAGCTGATCCGACGTGCGTCTGACGCCGCTGCAAGGATGTGTGCAGTCTGGGGTGGGCGTAGGCGATTGTGAAAGCTGTTTTGTCCGCCTCTGCCCCGTATGAGTCGTATCGCCAGCTGCATGGTTCCGTCAACGCAGATGTGCTTCTGTCACCGGTGGGAGCTAGCGAATCGTACATCACGGCCACTGGCGCGCCGCGTACGGTTTGGCCGTGCCTCTTGTGGCGGTGAAACCGACGCGTCTACTGCTTAAGTCAATGCTGTCGCGCGAAAATTGTGTGTTCCATTTCCCTGCTCGCATACGCGCTGCTGCAGCATTCGAACAGGCGATCTGATCAAGGCGTCAGAGGTAAGGGCTGCTGTTTCTTTTTGCCTTTGCGTTACCTCAAGTCTTTTTAATTGGGTCGGCGCCTTGGGTTCCCGTGTGCTGACGCGTGTGTGTGGCCGCCGACTTTAAGCAAGTCTTTTATGCGTTTGTGACGCTAGCATTGGGACCGAAGAATATCGCACGTTGAGCGGTGCTTACGGTATTTTGTGTACTGTCACAGCTAAAGCTCAAGTTCAGCATCTAATGTTCCACACCGGGAGTGTAAGTGCGCAGTGTCTGATGGTTTTTTTTTTTTTTTGCTTATTTTTCGTGCAACTTTCTGAATCTCTGCCATCCTATCCATGGATCGGGCATTGGCTCGTGCATATGCCGGTTGCAGAGTAGCCCATTGACGTCATACCAAACCTTTGAAGCGAGCTTGCTAGCTACAGTACAATGCCAGCATTTGGTACAGTGCGCGAACAGAAAGACTATTTTACTTCTACTTTGCGACACCTGTCTTAGTGCTCGGCATTCACCTGTCTGTGTTTTGCCAGTGCAGCTTCTCTATTGCAGCATATGTTTTACAGTATTGCCCCATAATAAAAAGTCTCCCGTTTCATTAAAGTTCTTCTCCTCCTCCTCCCATAATAATAAATACTTGTCCTGCCTTTATTAGTAAAGAATGATTGCAAATGTTCGTAACGTTAGACTTCTGAAATATGCAAAATATTGCTTGTTTTAGTGCATAAAGCACCTGAATGTTTAATCCTTGGACTGAGAAATATTTTGAGCTATAAAACTGCATTTTTTGGAGGCGTTGCAAAGGCTGTTTTTCTGCACATATTTTGACTGGAAAATTCTGGAAAGTACTAGCTCATCTACTAAAGTCAGTTTTTTTCTAAACGATTTAAATTCCGCATTTACTCTTTGAATGCCTAACTGCAAGAAAAATTGTAACATGGAAAAATCTAATGAAGATATTAGCAAAACCGGAGTCGTTCAGTAGCACATTATGGTCACGAAACTTCACCGTAACTCTATGGGAGAGCTTGGTGCACTGCCAAAAACAGCTGCACGGCGACACTGGCGTCAATCGGGGAGCATGTTTTGGCGAGTGGCTGCAGAAGCAGTGAAGACAGTGTTACCCGGCTGATGCTGAATTGAGAGAAGTTGTGACGCACCATCCCCCGAAAAGAAGGTGGTGGCTCCTCTTTCAATCCTGCGTGTTTGTGACAAACATTTCAATCCCACAGACATCGTTCGGCACAATGAGTTCGTAGTGAATGAGGACGTTGTGTCGCTGCGATGGGAGCTGCCCGAGCCGAAGCCTGACTTTGTTCCTAGTTTATTTGAAGGGCTTCCAACATATTTAACCAAGCCAAATCCACATTCTCAGCCATCAACAAAGCGATGCCACATCGTATCAGATGCCCGCACAGCAGCAGACGCTTCACATTACTCATTCCTGAACTACCCTGCTTTCAATGAAGCTTCTACTAAAGCAGCTAATGACTGTGAACCTCAGTGTAAGCACAGATCGCTACCTGTGCTCACATTTCGCCGGGTCTGGGCACAGTACTTCAAAAATGTATCTTCGATAACAATACAAGATACATTCAGTGAATTGATTTTCAATATAGATACTCGATATTGTATGTTCGGTAATCTGATAAATTGTTGAAATCAATAATACAGTGATCGTGCTCGTCCACGATCACCATAAAACTGACAACAGAAATAAGGTCTGGAAGTTATTATTGGGGATATTATTGGGGAAATCATTATAAAATAAATATGAAATGAAAAACAAAATAAAAATTAAAAACGTTTTTAATCTGTAGTTACGATGTTACCTTTACTTAAAGTCTAAACCAGCACCATTTGCTCAAACTGCTGGTCGAAAAGTGCCCCGCAATTCGGCTTTGCTATAAGTGAAGCAAATGCAAACAGCCTTTTTACGGGAGCAAATGGACACACTGCTGTGTTGTACTTGATGAAGGCGCTTTTCACAAACGGATCAGAGTAAAGTATTGTCGCATCCACGTGAGGATCTTGGAGGTAGCTAAGAAACTCTTTTCACTAGTGCCTCTTTAGAGATAAGGCTTCTTGTTGTGCTGGGTGCTCCAAACACAAAGAATGCATCAGTTGATTCATTTGATCCTGCAGCTGAAGGTGAACTCATTGACCCGTGTGTAGAGTGCATGGCCTTAGTCAAGCTGACCAAGTCAGCATCAGCCTGTTCTGCATGCTCCTGAGCACAGTGGCGGAAGTCTTCCATTTCTGTTGGCAGCCATCGGAACTTGAAATGGGGATGAAGAACAGTAGCAACTGTTGCATACTTTGCACTAGCTTTTAGCTGGAAAAGTTGGTTGAACTTGTGGGTAAAGCCATCCGTAATTGCCTGTAAAAGTGGCTTGCAGTAGACATGGCCGACTTCACCTTTTTTCTCAAGCTTTGAATTTACTGTTACCAGAGTTGTCAGCAGTTCCCGTTAAAAGCAGTCAGCTTCATCTTGGAGTTGGGACTATGATCATACTATCGGTTGCTCGACATCACACTACTCAAGAAAGAAAACAGTCTTTTTTTCCTGAAACACTTAAAGTTTCAGTACAGTGCATAGATCTTATAGTTTGTCTCTTGAGCGAAGGAGGCCCTGTATGCTATCAGATAAAGAATTCCAGCGCTTCACGCATGGTGTGTTAAGAGAATGTTCTAGAATAGTCAATTGCTTCTGACGACTTGGATTTTCGAACATTTTGACATAGGTGTGTATGAATGTGCGGATAGGACTCCATCAACGTAGCTGCCTTAGCATCCGAAACTGCTACAAGATGTAAAGTGTGGCAAGCACGTTGGATGTGACGAGGCAAGCTGAGTTGAGCATCTTCATGGTCATGAGGTACTGCCACAGACTCCAACTACAAGTCATCTGTGACTTCATCTGGGAAAAAGGGGAAGTGTTCATTTAAAATATTTCTTACAACATGCACAAGTATTTTGAAGTTTTTAAAATAAATTATATAAGAAACTGTTTTGCAGTACTAGAAACTGTGTTGAATAACACTAAGGTCATTCTGTGATGTTTTCTGAATAAAACAAGAACTGAATTTGTAAAAAATGAGCGGTATTTGCTTGACTAAAAATAAATTGGCGCATAGCAAAGAGAAACAGTACATAATTACTGCATATACATGACCCCTTGTTTTAATTTATTTGGGATTATGTGAACATGTTAGAACGTTTTGTTTAACTGTAATGAATTTTATTTCTCTTGCTAACATCATGCTAGGTTATGTCAGATGACATGGTTCTTCCGCTCCTTCTTCGGTACAACTATAAATGTATAGAAATACAGTACATACTCAACTCACCTGGAGTACGCTACCGCAGTTTGGAATCCTAGTTCTTACATCCTCATCAAGTCACTTGAAACTGTTCATAACAATGCTGGTTTTATATGCAACATTATACCCACATCACTAGCCTGCAAAATGTTCAAAAGATACCTACTTCTTCAGCTCGTCGCCAGCTGTATGGCTTTTCCTTATGTCATAAAATGTTATTTTTATGACCCCATTTTGTTTCCTTAACTAATTCTTCCACCATCATGCATTTCCTCAGGTGCAAAATATTGCCATGAAGTCTGTGTGCTTTCATGTCGTACAAAAGCTTGATTTCAGCCATTCACGCTAGACTGGAACCACCTTCCTGGCCCTGCAGCAGATGTTCGTCCACTTCCAGTTATGCTACGCACTAACCCCGTGTAACCAGCATCTTGTTTTAACAAATATAGTATTTTATAATGTTGTATAATATGAGAGGGACATTTAAATGCTCAGTCTCCTAAAGAACAGCAGGTTTGGTTTATGGTTTAAAGGGGTTTAACGTCCCAAAGTGACTCAGGCTATGAGAGACACCGTAGTGAAGGGCTCCAGAAATTTCAACCGCCTGGAGTTAACGTGCACTGACATCGCACAGTAAGTACATGGACCTCTAGAATTTCGCCTCCATCAAAATTCGACCGCTGTGGCCAGGATTAAAGAACAGTAGGCATGCAGGCATGGCTAGGCAAGCATCTCAGCGCATGCTGCTCTGCGGCTTTGAGCCTGTCGAAAATGTTGACATGTTAGCAAGTAGTTCAAGGTGAAACACTAGTGGGAACTGCGGAAATGTTTTCAGTGCAGCGGGGCATTCGGACCTTTTCAAGAAGTGTGCATCCGAAATGTAAAGTCTTATGTATGACATCATGTTGGAGCAGAGTCTCATTCTTTTTTCGATTGCTTCTTTATCGCATGCATAATTTCATCTCAGTTTATTTAGCTGTGCATAAGCCCACAAATTATTATGGGCCTGCAGTGCCAACCTGCAGCACCACAATCCAGAATTGGTGTAAACCTGTGGCTGCACTAGCAGCATTTGTGAACCACCACAAGCACAAATCGTGCACGGATCTGCCTTGTGCATGGCGGAAGCCATCATTGCGTCCAAGGCTGAGCACAAAAGACCATGAAACCACTGTTTAGAACTACATGCAGTTTAGACCAAGATTTGGTTTGACAAGATAGTGAAACAACGCCATTAAAATAATGCTTCTGCAATGTTTTCCCAAAGTCTGCTCCTACCTTTCCTCACAGCAGTAAAATTTGATTTGTGACTGCTGTCCGGAGGCATTCCAGCTGCTTTTTTGACTACCATACACGCAACAATAGTGCTGCATGGTTTATTGGTGTGTTCTACAAAGGGGGGTAGCTGTCCTACACGAAGACACTTCCCAGTGAGAATGCCTCCTACTTGAAGCGGACCAAACAAAGAATGGACAATGCCTCCTGGGCGCCCTACAAGGGGTGAGGAAACGGGAGCTGCGGAAGAAAGCATTTGCATGACTTCGTGCGGCTCAGGGGGAAAACAAAAAAAAAAAAAAACTTGTTGGGACCTTGTGGTTTCCATGAGCGAGAAAAGCCGCATTTTAAGCCTTCCCATATTTTTTTACTCGTGAGTAAAGGTTGTTTAGTTTTGTGCAGTAGAGTTGTTGTTTTTTTTTTTTTCGGTTCTTGGCATTCAGTATCGACTATTCTTAAAATACATGGTACTAAATAAATGATTTTCGATACAGATACTCCAATACTTTCATTTTTGCCAAAGGATACCTGGTACAGATACACAAAATGTATTAAAAGATAATGTTGAAGATACATGTGTCTTCAATTCTGGCCATGCCTTTATTTGGCTACTGTGCTGATATTTGGCTGCTGTGCTGACATTTGGCCGCTATAATGACGCTGGCACCTCTGTGCCATGCGCAGCAGGAGCGAAGGTGTTTCCGCACTGGCAAGAAAGCTTCCCCGCAAAAAAGCACATTGCCACAACGCAGCTTCTCCGCACAACGACGCTAAGTTGTGTGGAACCATTTTATGTATTTTTCCTTTGGTTGACAGATTCCCCGCGAGTGCCGTTGTGCCAGAGTTCATGGTCACTACTAAAGTTAGACTTAAGCGAAATTTTTTTCATTGAATCCTATGGGGAGCCAACCAAATTGCCACTCATTGTTCATATTATCTGGGAATTCATCGTAACTGAGTTTGTCTTAACGGGAGTCTGCTGTATATTATTGTGTGTGAAAGAGTGTACAATTAGAAATGTGCTTTGTAGCATTTTATGTGATAGCGTATACAGCTCGCTCAGTCAAAAAGCCGTCGCTGTGACCTAGGATTGACAGGAAGACATCAGGAACATGACGTGACGGAAATATTCCTAGAAGTTTAAAATGAAAAAAGAAATTCTCCAGCATTGGGGTTCAAACCCATTCCTCTGCGTGCCAGGCAGGCACACAACGCATATACCACAAGGATTGTTGGTTCGAGCATGTGAGAGAGGCACCAAGTGAACGCAGTGTGGTAAGTGTGCTGGGGGTGTGTACTGGTGTTGTAATTTTAAAAAAATAAAACAATATAAATATGCTAATTAGCCGCCGCGGTGGCTGATTGGTTATGGCGCTCGGCTGCTGGCCCGAAAGACACTGGTTCGATCCCGGCCGCGGCGGTCGAATTTCAATGGAGGCGAAATTGCAGAGGCCTGTGTACTGTGCGATGTCAATGCACATTAAAGAACCCCAGGTGGTCGAAATTTCCGGAGCTCTTCACTACGGCGTCTCTCATAGCCTGAGTCACTTTGGAACGTTAAACCCCATAAACTAAAACTAAACTGAATATGCTAATTAGGCATCAGAAATTGCACGGAATGAAAAGGTGATGTTATTGTGTATCATTGCACTGAGACAACTGGTGTGTATGTGTGAGTGTTTAGTGGTGTAGTATGTCATCCAGTGTAACCTAAACAGTGATTGGCAGTCAGTAACATGCTCGGTAATTGGTTGTAATTGATGAGTAATGAGAAATAAAAGGTATACAAAGAGAAAAGAAGGCACTATTACGTCTATTCTTAAGGTGAAGATTAAGCGCCCTCCTAATTTTTCTTTTCTTTGTGAGTTAGGACTTGCTGCTGATTCACCCTTCAGCAACAGCTCATTTCACCTCATTTGACAGAATGATGCCGACATGTTCCTGGGGCAAAAATGTTTCTTTTGTCAGCTTGACAACACATGCCTCGTTCTGTAATTGATACCCTTGTTAACTAGCTTGTTGAATGGAAGCAGCTTGTTGCAACTGCTGCTCTGCCCAGCAACATCTCTCTTGCATAATGAGGTGAGACCTATTAGAATGCTACTGTGTCTTTGTCAGCAGGCGGATTTGTGGGTTGTGTTATTACATGAGTTAGAGTTTTCTGTTTGTTTTTGTCCGTCCAACCATGCACTTGCTGCCACAGTCAGTAGCATTTCTGGGTAATGGTTGCTAAAATTGCCCTTGTAGATTAACGAAGCAACTACGCAAAGAAAAACACAGACGAGACAATGTATATGTCTTTCCTTCACACAGTTTATTAGTTTACGAGCGACCACAACTCACCCAGCAATCAATGTGCCATCTTGCTCATGTGGGACCAGAGTAAGCTTTTGAGGCTGTGAAAGGAATTGAAATGTATGGGAAAAATTTTAAATAGCAGTAAACCATTTTTTTTATTTTCTTTTACTGTCGCTTCAATTTAACAAGACTGCAAGGTTATCCTGCAAATCTGATTTCATAGTGAAAGAGTCTAGTAGAGATGTACGCTTGCTATTGTAACAGTGCTCTAAGCAGCCTGCAACGCCTGTTTATTTGTCTAAATTGCCTTCCTGCTTCCCCAAATAACTCCCAAGTTTCTTGTGCTTACTTTGTGAGATTGTAATTTTGATTTAAATATGTAATTTCCATATGTGTGCTTAACTAAATATGCCACATAAGACGCGGCATGTTTCCAAAGGCATAGAGACGTGTAGCACAAAGAATGCAGAAAGGTTATTGAAAAAGAGTGTTTGGACCTACAGTTTCAAATTTATTTTTTGTGCATTCACAGGAATGCCCAAACATAAGTGGGCAGAACTTATGCCCATACGTGAACAGGATGTGATGTGCACCTGAATTCATGCTTTCTTGTGCAGCCATGAAGTTCAACGGGGCCCTCAAGCAATACGTGCCGCTGCCACAGAGCCAGAGTGATGATGAGCTCATGCGTCTTGACGAACGCCGTGCACAGCGCCGCAGTAACACAGTTGCTGCTGCCAGTGTGGCAGCATCGGCAAACGGTCGCTCGGGTGGGGCTCACGAGTGCTCAGTCGGTGCAGTGAATGTCTGTGCAGCTCGGCTGGAGACCAAACTTGTTGATGTGAGTGCTTTGCTGCATACGTGAGGGCTTCCAGATGGGCATTAGTAAGTCCAGTGTAAGGTCTTTGATGTACATCATTGTCACTTTCCCCTGAATGCGGTAGGTGGGCAAGGGGCTACATCATTTGGGGGCAATAGTAAACAACAGATGTCAGCCATAAGATTGCCGAAATAAATGTAATAAGAGCTGTTATTTACAGTGAGTAAAAATGACAAATGCTTGACCTTTGAACCTAGTGTACTGACCCAAGCATCTCGTATGAGCCTGATCTGAGTAAAGAACCCAGCAGTAATATGTTGAAAAAAAGGCCATGCACAAATTGTCAGTTTACGACTATGTTTCTGGACTTGTATGATTTCGTTGTTCACCATGAGCCTCGGTTCTTAGTTCAGGCATTAGCATGTCACAGAACGGAAGGGAATGGAATATTCAAAAGCGAGCACTTCATATGCACAGCTCGAGTATCTAAAGAAAAAATGCCGAAATTTCCTGCATTGTCATTCTTAAAAAAACGCAAACTTCTAGACCGGTTGTAGTATTTTAAAAAACATGCGTGCCTTTGCAGGGAGGGTGCCCTGACTGGAGTGGTGATACGGGGCCAGTGGGGCCAATGTCGGTGTGGCGCAAGCTCTGCCTGGCCCTGAGCCTGGCCGGCAGTGCCCTCTTTGTGCTGGGGCTGGGCTGGCTGCTGCCGTGCCGCTATGGCAGCCTGCAGCCGCTTGAGAGCGTGCCCAGCGTGCTTGAGCAGTGGACGCACCTCTACCAGGGGCTGGGTGCGTAGCTATGAAGGCTCAAACGGATTTTCCTACATTCACTGCTGTGCCTTGCAATTGAAGCAGACAGGCAAGGTCACTTTTTCTCTCTGGCCTATCATTGGGCATGAAGAAAAGATCATTGGGCATGAAGAAAAGCACTATACTGAGCATTGTATTAGAAATACGAGCCAAGGTTCCTTCATCACTTCATTGTTAGTTTGAGGACTGTGGGCGTCTCTCTGTTCTTTCCTTTCTGTTAAGCAGCTGCATGTGTTGAATTGTTTTTTTTTCTATGAAAATAATGTTAGACGTGTAGTGGAATGTTAATCTGACATTGTTTCCATTTGTCCTCTCTTGGGCCTCTGTAATGATGCAGTTAACCTTCGATGTAGGCACAGTGCCGATATTACATTGTTATGCCAATCATTTCGGGGTTTGTCATAAATTTTGACTCTCAAAGCTTAGTGTCCTTTGTGAAGCACATCATTCCTTCTTTTTGTGAATTTATCACACTGTCTACCCTTTTAAAAAATTCGATTAATCAAATTCAGCTTTTTGTAGGCCCTGTACACGTCAACCATTTTTATTACTGGCTGAGACCAATTCACCCTCGCAATGCATGTCTGAAAACCTGGGTAGGGCACTAAGAACACTAAGATACTAAGAGGCACTGAGAACAAATTGTGGTTGGCATGTATCTATAGATTACTGCATTTTGATGGCAAAGGCAGCATTCTGACCACAAATGGGTCTTTTAAACAAAGACAGAACACAGGTGCTTCCATCACTGGCCATTTTCACAACCAAACAACGATGTGTTAAGTTTTTTTCATGCGGATCCCATTGTCTAGGCTATGCCACTGTTCACTTCCAAGCAGTGATCATGGATTCCTTTTAGTGCAGAAGCATTTGTGGCCGCACTGCCCTGGTTTTGTGGCCTTTGAGTAGCAAGTGTAACTCGCTCAGTGGATACCTCAGTCGCGCTGTGAATAGGTGGTGGCATCCACCTACAAACTGAGGCAGTTATGCACCTTTCCTTTTCTCAAAACCAGGAGAAGACTTAGACTCCGTTGATTTTGAGACGAGGAGAGGCGCATAACTGGCTTCCTGGGTCAGTGGGCATCTCAGCCACCCTTTGAGGTAAGTGGCATCCACCTGCAAAAAACTGTGCTTGCGCACAATATTTCATGCTGAGCAATGCTAAACCACCAGCCTTTTCTTGGATTCCATGTCATGAACTTCAGTCAAGTGGCTGGAAAATATTTAACCACTTTTAGGAGAGCAGGAAGCATGTTGTCCCACTTGCTTCAAGTGCCGGCAAACGGACAGTGGTGCACCTGTTTTCCACATTTGTGGGCGCTCATTACTACCGAACTGTCAAACAAACCATTCAGTGAATTTTATTTCTTGCCAATGAGTCTCTTTGGTGCTCTGTGTTTTTTACAAGCGCAAGTGTACAGTTTGACGTGGCCCATTCTGTTGGGGAAAAAAATTAAGAAATTGTGGAGTTTTCGAGCCTTTCCTTCCACCAACTGCCTCATAATATTTCTTGAAGCAAGTTTCAAATCTAATGCAAGTTTTCTTATACATCCAAAAGACAGGCACGGAGACCTACCACATTTGAGGTCTTTCTACGAAGTCTTTTTTTCTACAAAACAAGGTTGTCAAAATGACCTGGAAGTGATGTCATTCAATTTCTATAGCCATCTTGAGTGCAATTTTGCCAATTGTATGCATGTTGGACATGCATAGAGCTCGTGCCTTTACAAGGGGATAAATTGAATTGCTCAGGAATAGACATGTTTATTGCAGCTTAATAGACATCAGCATGCTTGCAGAGAGGCACTGAATCAATTTGCAATGGCTGGATGGTGCTGTCTGTTCCCATCATCATAATCATCAGCCTGACCACGGCCACTGCAGGGCAAAGGCCAATCCCATGTCTCCGATTAACCCTGTCCTTTGCCAGCTGCAGCCATTGTATCCTCGCAAACTTCTTAATCTCATCCGCCCACCAAACTTTATGCCACCCCCTATACATCTACCTTCTTTTGGAATCCACTCCGTTACCCTTAAGGACTAGCGGTTATCTTGCCTTCGCATTACATGCCCTGCCCAAGCTGATTTCTTTGTCTTGATTTCGACTAGGATGTCATTAACCCGCATTTGTTCCCTCACTCGCTCTGCCCGCTTCCGGTCTCTTAGTGTTACACCTATCATTTTTCTTTCCATATTCTCAGAAGAACCAGCGCAAAAAAGGACAGCAGATAAGAAAAGCAGAAAAGATAAGTTTTCTGCATGTTAATTTTCAGAGCCTCCGTTCTGCTCTGCCTGTCTAACTCATTGATCATGCTTTGCAGTTCATCCCCTGAGTTACTTAGCAAGGCAATGTCATCAGCGAATCGCAGATTATTTAGGTATTCTCCATTTATTCTTATTCCCAACTGTTCCCTATTCAGTCCTCGGAATACCTCCTGTAAACATGCGGTGAACAGCATTGGTAAGATCGTGTCTCCATGCCTCACACCCTTTCTTATTGGAATTTTATTGCTGACTTTATGAAGACTATGGCAGCTGCGCAGTCATTATAGATATCTTCCAGTACTTTCACATAAGACCCTTCTACGCCCTGATTCCGCAATGCCTGCGTGACTGCTGATGTTTCCACTGAGCCAAATGCTTTCTCGTAATCCATGAAGGCTGTGTATTGGGGCTGGTTATATTCTGCACATTTCTCTATTGCCTGATCGATATTATGAATATGGTCTGTTGTCGAGTATCCTTTACGAAAGCCTGCCTGATCCTGCCCTTCTGTTCCCAGTATCTCTTTAAAGGGACTATGCAGTGAATTAAAAGTGAATTAAATGTTTTCTGGTAAACTTTTTTCTGGTGCTCCGCGTGTACGAGTTGAGGGGGCAGAGGAGGAGCGTAATTTTTAATCGTCTATATCTTGGTTGCTATTGATGCTAGCTCAAAAATTCTTGCGCTGGGGTGGCGAGTGATTTAATGCCAATCTCGCGTCTGCTTTATGTAACCTCAATTAATTTATTGCATAGTCCCTTTGACCTTCTTCTTGGCTGCCCCTGCCTTTGTGCCACAAAAAATTCATCCTCATTGTCACCACCTTCCTCAAACAGTGCTGACATCCAACGTGGAAGCCTCGTTTGAAGGTGACGGCGAGCGCGAGTGTACAGTGCACCTGGGATTCCGGCAGTATGCGGAGCATGGCGGTACAGCACCGTCCGTTGGGGTGGCTGCGGTCAACGGCATGACGGGGACCGTTGTGTGGAGGAGGGAGCTGTATGCCACCGTTACGCATCAGCAGTGCCTACCAGATGTCTGCTTCGTGCTTGGCGATGGCTCCAACTCGCTCCTCGCTGCTCTCAACAAATCCACAGGTTAGTGGACTCTGGCTTCCTGGTGCATAATATAGTGAAAGCTCATTAAGTCGAACTTCATTCATCCGAATTTCTGGATAATTCAAACTGCAGTACTTAGTCTCTCCACGCCCATTGAAGTCAACGTAAAGGAAGCCTCTTAATTCGAACAAAGATTGGTTCTGCATTGATAATTCGGACTGTGCACCATCGCGCTTGGGCGATCAAGCAATGTACCCATGAGGCTGCGCCACCTCTTCAGAGGAGATGTGGAGAGGATAAAAACAACTGGCAAGGTTGGAGCGGCTTTTGCAGTGGCATGACGTCTGAGATTTGTACTGAGATTGTTGCTTGTTGTCGCTGATCTCAAAGGCTTCTGTAGCTTTCTGTGCTACTGGTGCTGAGAGTCAGTGAATCAAATGCGTCGCGATGTCTCTGGCATTCCAAAACCGCAGTTGTGGACGAAAGTGCAACGCATGCAAAGCTAAAAAATTGAAGCTTTCGCCGATGTCTGCTACACATCTTTGTCTTGGTTTTTCACGGCTCTCCGTGTCACGTTCCATGCTAGTTGTTGCAGTTCATCTCATTTCAGGCCTACATGGTGTAGCTTAGTGTTGTGACTTTGAAATGTCATCTGTTTGTGGTAATTGTGCATTAGTGGTGGTCTAATGCAACAGCCAGTGAAGCTGATCTGTTTGTGCCTTTGTGGGTTTTTCAAATCCTGCTTGCAGCCAATTCTGTCTTCTTTTATACAGTGTTGTGCGTTTTTATCGTGAACACTTTAAAAAATTTTCCCGCCTCAACCGCTGGCTCATTTGCCGTGAAACTGCACACAGAGCTTGCGTATTATGGTAACTTTTGTATCGTAGCAACGTTGACAATGGTACTTATCAAACAAGCACATACTAGTGATCACTTCACTTTATTACCTTAAAGGCCCCAGGGATTGGGGGTGTTACATAAGGGGTGGGTTGCATGTATAAAACAGATTTAATAAACAAAGAAAACACGTAAGGTACATGAATTATTCGCTGTTAAATATATTCTCTAAACAATTCACAAATGCTGTTGGACAGGTGATTGCGGCGATGTTGTGTGGAAGGCTGTTCCAGTCCGTGGCTGATCGTGGAAAGAATGATGATGCAAATGTAGCAGTGCACGTACGAGGCCGAGCAACTTGAAGGGGATGACCAATGCGGGGGGAAATGCGTGCCGGCGGATTGATGTAGGGCGGATGACGAAGTGAGCTGTAATAAAATTTATGAAACAAGCTTACTTACAAACTTACTTAGTTGAGCCGTGCATGATGCGAAAACAATCGTCTATGTAGAGATCGGCAACCAAAACCCGCATACGACGGTTTTTCGCTGAAAGGCGGCAGTGGCGCCATCTGTTTTCGGCAGCGGAAAGCGTCACGACGAGACCGTCGAGGAGAGCGTTGCAAAAAGCACGGGCCCTTTGAATATGCCATTCCGGCCGTTTCGTCTGCTTCAACTGAAGCGCTTACAACATTTCTCGGCTAACTGAGCAGGAAAAAATGCCAGAACAGCTGATTTAACGAGGCTTTACCTTTCAAAGAATATTGTTTGCAACGCTAGTCTCGGCGGCCTTGTCGTAACGCTTTCCACTGCCGAAAACAGATGGCGCCACTGCCGCCCTTCAGTGAAAAAGCGTCGTCTGCGGGTTTTGGTTGTTGATCTCTACGTAGACAATTATGTTTTCGCATCATGCACGGCTCAACTAAGTAAGTACCGTTGTCAAACTTGCTACGATACAAAAGTTACCATAATATGCAAGGTCTGTGTGCAGTTTCACGGCAAATGAGCCAGCGGTTCAGGCGGGGAAATTTTTTTAAGTTCTCACGATAAAAACGCACAACGCTGTATTTCACACTCCAGGGTCAGGTGTGACGTGAAACGGCAACACCGCCAAATGGCACAACAGGCTTCGTATGCTGTCACATATGCTTGCACATAAACTGCTCACTCAGGAGCAAGCATGTGCTGGGTTGGGGCAAGGAAAATCGATGAAGTACTTCTAGGAACCCAGATGTTCCACGCAACCCAGTTTGAGAACCTCTGCACTACTCTTGTCAGCTTGTGTACTTCTCAGTTAACTTGTGGATGTATAAACGGGCGACCTTGCCACATGTAAGATGATTCCATCTGACTGGGATATGCAGACTCATTATTCCTTTAGGGAAGACCGCTTTTCAGGTCATAGAGATGGCAGAATCTATGTGACTGCATTGACAACTATCAAGTCAGATGATGGTTGAGACCTTTATTTAAAGGCCTTTTTTGTAGATAAGCATGGCAGAATGACTAAATTGCTACTTTATTTCTAAGTGCCTCTAAGTTGGCACAGCATTCCAATGTGCAGTCAAGCCCATTTATAACAATATTGAAGTACCAAGGCAATATTATTGTGATAAGTGATGATTTTTGCAGCCAGGTTTGCTGAAAAAAATATAAAACGTAGCAAACTTCAGAGTATTCAAAATCAGAGAAATACTTAAACTGATCATTTCTTTGCAGGAAGAAATCTGTAATAAGTCAGCTTTGACTGCTTCAGAGCAGTTTTGTTCACATCTGTAGGAAAAGTCAATCCCTTGCGGGCTTCGGTTGTTTGTATGTAAGGCCTCTTGATACGACGCAACTTGCGTAGGTTCCTGTTTGTCTCATTGTCTGCGCCAGTGAAAGCTGGGATTATTTCTTAGCCAGTTAGGTCTTCATTTCTCACGACTGCATCGTCAATGTGCAAAAATTCAAGTCTCAACACGCAGCCATCAACACCGTCTACCAATGACCAAAGCACCATCAACACTGCATTGGCGGGAGCTTCGGGAGCCTCCTCGTCATTGGCATCCTGAGCAAAGCCCTCTTTCCAAAAGCAGTTCAGCCACCATGGTGGCTCAGTGGTTATGGTGCTCAGCCACTGACCCAAAAGACGTGGGTTTGACCCTGGTTGCGGTGGTTGCATTTCAAGGGAGGCGAAATGCTCGAGGCCTGTGTACTGTGCTATGTCAGTGGGCATTAAAGAATCCCAGGTGGTCGAAATTATCCAGAGCCCTTCACTACAACGTCCCTCATAGCCTGACTCGCTTTGGGTCTGTAAACCCCACAAAACAAACCAAACCGTGTCGTTTTTTCTGTCGTTTGTGTGTGTTCTCCTTTCGTGCCTCACCAGCCTTGCATCTCAGCCAACTTGCCCAACCTTCTGCTCTTCTAACCAAACCAAATCGAAAGCAGTTCTTGGCGAAAAATTCGAGGAGTGTGAAGGACCCAGGTAACAGTAATGGCAGACAGGAGAAAAACCACGCTGGCAGCATACCTAACGTATTAAACTTGTGGCCAATGCAGTGACAGTGTAGCTCGCCTTACATGGCCAAGTTAGGAATAATACGGGGAGGACAGGGCAGTGCACATGCTCTTGCTGGCTTTTCAGAAATCTCAGTAAGGAATTGCTCCACTGAAAGAGATTCCTTACCTCCTCCTCCTCCTCTGCATCACCGCTGCATGCAAGCATCCTCGGCACACTTGGTGTCTTTGTGTGCATAATCGAATGCCCTTTTCACTTTCACTGCGCCAGTTGGTTCCGCCAGTCGTCGTAAGTGTAGTTTGGGTGGTGTGGGCATAGTGTTTTCTTGGTCTTGTTCCTTTTATCCCTTAGCGGTCCTGGCCGGACCCCTTCTGACTACGCAACACGGCCATTCCAGTCTGCTGTCAGGTACCGCCCTATAGGTGTTTCTGTAGTTGAATTGTGAGCATTTTCCTAACGATGCATCATGTGGCATCTCATAAACCACACGCTGCCCAAATATCGTTGATACTTGGGCACATAAAGAAATTGGTTAATGCGGCGAGTTGGGCGTGTTGGTACATAGTTTTCTAGAAAAGCAGCGCTGAACAGACGAGGACAGAGACGAGGCGACAAGGACGGCGACAAGCGCCCGTCCTTGTCGCCTCGTCTCTGTCCTCGTCTGTTCAGCGCTGCTTTTCTAGAAAACATAAAGAAACACCAAAAAAATCATTGATCAGGTTTTTTGCGCAGTTTTCTCTTCTGGTGCCAAAAGCTGGCGAGATAGTTTTGAACCGGAATGGCCGCAAAGTGGGTAAAAGTTTCGGACCACGAAGGCTTAAGGCTGGCTCTCAGTGACCAGATTTAATTGCTATAATTGATAATACGCTATGAAGGCATTGTTATGAGTGGTTTATTTTACCACAGAACACATGGTGGGGCTGACGGTGCCGCGGTTGTCCATTGTTATGTCCGATAGATTGTTCTGACTGGTACTGTTGTAAAGCTTTTTTACTGTATGGCAGTTATAAGAGTGAAGCCAGCGTTTAAGGGCATGCACTTTAGTCTTGTGAACTCACACAAGAATTTCCTTGCATTTCTCTTTTTTTCTTTATATATCATCAGGAGCCGTCCTGTGGTATGCTCACGATCATGGGCAAAGCAGGAGCAGCCAGCTGGCTGGCGGCAGCCTGCAGTCCATCTCGGACTTCCTTATTGTGCCGGACTGCAATGAAGATGGGTTGCCGGACCTGGTCGTCTCCCTGCAGGTGGGGCTGGCATACGTGCACTCTAAAGAAGCGATCCGTTACCAAGAGGGGGCTCTGTCTTCTTTGCCAGCCTTAGCCTCCCTTGTTCTTTTGTAACACTCTCCGCTAAGAGTAAAAATTGAGATGAGGACAAAGAGTGTGCATCCGAGTTGACCACACTGCTTGTGCATTTTTTCTTTCTGGCTATGCTGTGCTGAGGATAGTACGTACAGTAAGACCTCGCTAATTCAAATTGTGTCATAACCCATAAATTATTCAAATTAAGTGGATTTCTGAATTATCTGAAATCAAAGCAAAATTCATAGTAAAAGGCTAGCTCGAAATATTGTGCAACCAAATTCAGCGCTTTAGGATTGCTAGCTCCACAATCGCAAAGCTGCAGCGTACGTTAGCCGATTCTTACTGTGGAAGCATGTTTAAACTCACTGTAGTTGCCACGTCCTCACCGTTTACACTGGCATCTTTTTTTTATGTGTCACAATGTCATAGGTGACACAAAGTTGCTCATGTGCTTGTTTCATTTTTGATGGTGACTAGTGTCACCAGGAACAGCTCAAGGAGGGAGCGGGTCTTGTTCTGCAGTCCCCAGTGTAGTCTTTCCCGCGATGCACCATGCAGCAGCAGCCTCGCCTCGAGGAGGAGCACATTCCCTTGTTGGTTACCTTAACTAACGACCTTAGCTTGGCATCGACGGCATGCTGCCAAGACTAAAACACCACTGTGTTTTAGTCTTAAACCTTGTGCAGGTTTATTTGTGTATGACAAGATCACTACATTACACAATTTCAGTGTTTCTTTAGCTTGCAGGGCACTACAACAAACATGTGAAGTTGCAAATGTAGTTTCTCATGCTGGTTCCAGGCATAGTGCATGGCAAGCTTTGGCCAGCTTTTTGGGAGTGCACATGTTTAGTATGGCCTTTCTCTTGGAGAACAGAGCTGCAGGACGATGGCAGTCTATGAAAGGCCTAGCATTATTTCCCAGGCTTTTGCCTCGTGCTGGCAGTCAGTTCTGTGTAGAAAGAATACCAAGTGCAAGATAGTGCTGTTTGGAAACATCGCAGTGTTTTGCCACAAGTCTGGACAACAAGGAATTCATAATTTCTGAATTGAATAGTAAATGCCACATTCGCAAACTATTCGAAGTTTCGGATTTTTGTGCAGCCCTACTTCTTTTCCTTCTTTTGCTGTTTCTATGTTTTCTCTTTGTCTTTTTTTTAGTGCACTAGCACTTATAGTGGCCATTCATCGCATTTAGCCGTTCTGTGTTTTTCTGAAGCCAGTTTTGTCGTAGGCTGCTCACCCGCCCACCGTGTCATGCGGCAGCTCATTTAATCAAGAGAGGCTGCTCGGGAAGGCCGACCTGGGTTGCAACCCAAGTCCCACCGATGAGTGCCATAGAAGGGCAGTGGTGCATCGCTTAATTGCTGCACCATTGCGCCAGGAATGGTAGGAAGACTCCCAGGGATCTATGAATGAAGAGAATGACCAATTCCGCATATATGGACATTCACCCATTATCGCTATTCTACCACAGTCAACACTGGATCTCGTCAGAACTGAAGGGAAACTGCAACTGCTAGTGCACATAGTTTGCATTTCGCCTAGTTGTGTAAATCAACCATCTTTTTTTTTATTCGTTTCTGTTCCTGTTTTATTCTCTTTTTCAGCACTGTGCTGCAATGCTTTTGTTGGCAGCACCACGTGTGTAACTTGCAAGTCTTCTCGTGCATGCAGGTGGAAAGGCCAGACGTTGCCGAGCCATTTGCGCCGCCCGCGGTCGACCGGGCTCTTGCTCTGGTCTCTCAAGATGATGGCCGCCTTCTGAGGGCACCCCTAACCCTGCCACAATGTCAGAGCGTCCCAAGAATCTTGGGCTCATTGGAGCATGGCCGCAACGTCTCTCACGATGTCGACATTTTCGTGCACTGCCTCACGGGCGCCAGCAAAGGTGACTCACTGCAAACTTTTCAATGCATCAGTAGTACACAGTGAACATTTTTACATACATTTGTGTGCTAGAAACGCCACCAGTGACTTGCACCCATTACTGCACCATTTCAACACTGTGCTAAAGAGCACGTTGTGTAGCACAGACATGCACACAATGGAGAGAGCAGTGAAGGATCGGATTCTTTTCTCTTTGATGCCCAGTGTCGCTCAGAGACAGCACATCGAAAAATAACTTAAAATAACTTTTTTCCAGAGGCGCATTGCGTGCTTTCAGGTAGTTAGCACCATCTTATATAAACTTTAAAAAGCCCATGCCTCAATAACTGAAAAACATAGGGCAGCACTCATCCATTCTTGCTCGACAGCAGGACAGTTTTCAACCTCCGAGGAGGCACACCATGCCACTGCCCTAGGAGAGATATTTTGCCTATTAGCAAAAACTGGGAGTGATTCTGCAACTAGTAACTATGTGCAACGCTTTATTTATGACACAGGCAACATTCGTGGGCAGTTGGACTGAGAAAAAAGTTTTGTTTATTTTATTCCAATTCCCTAAGGGTCCTTGCGAGCATTACATGGGAGGGGGGCGGGGGGAATTCTAGAAAGGAAACATAACAGATTTACAATAGAAAATACAAAGGGGCGAGCACAGGAATAAGCTATCTAAGAAGCCAGGTACTAATTAATAAGAGAAAAAAAAATGGTTTGGAACAGGTACTTGAAGATAACAAAAAATACACGTATATCAAGATAGGTAAATAAAGTATTTTAGAAAATATAACAAAAATTTTGCCTTCGGAAATTGCGAAACATGGCATCTAATGTTTCTCAGAGCACAACAGCCGACACGCACCCGCCAGAACAAAAGAAAAAAAAGTAGTGAACCAAGATTCTAAATATGGCAAAAGAGCAGTTTGAAAGAATGGTGTTTCAGTAGTAACTGCAATACTAGAAGGAAGGGAATTCCTTTTTTTAATGGCCATGACCAACAGTGAGCATTTGTATCATTCTATTCGAGCGAAAATGTGTTCAGTCTTCTTGATGTGAGCTACACAAGCTGATGTATAAGGTGCCAGCAGAATATGTGAACATGCAAATGGTGTGTTGCTGTGGTAGAGTTCATCAGGATAAATACTGAATTTCTTGCACACGACCAGTGGTGAGAGATTAAGCAATATTTTCAGTGCTGTTACACTTTGATGCCGAGAGTATTGGGAAAGAATGGATCGGGCAGATTTGTTTTGTATAAATTCCAACATGTTAATAGGACAAGCATGATGAGGATTCCAAATAACTGATGTGTATTCTATGGCAGGCCTGATTAGCATGTTGAATGCGTGTGGTCTTGTCCTGGTTGGCTTGATACAGTCAGCACTTACGACCAAGTTTTTTTTTAAGGCTTCAGAAGTGATCAGTTCAATGTGAGTGCTCCAGCAGTTAAAATTCACACCGAGGTATTTTACCGACGCAGCAGTTTCAATTAGTGTTAGTAACTATGTAAGCTTTAAGACTCGTGTTAGTAATGGAAATAAAGATCAGATGTTTAGTTTTTCCTGCATTAATTACCATTTGCCACCTGCCGCACCAAAGAGTTCAAGTTCAGCCTGTAGAGCAGTAATGCCGGAAGCGTTAGTTATCACTGTGTAAACAGTCAAATCAAATCAAAATTTATTCGCCTGTATGCGTACATATTCATACATTCTGATCTGCCTAAGCACATTTTGCTTGTTGGCTGATCAGGCAGCAGGTGGAGAAATAACTCTGCATGAATACATTTCTTTTCTAAACAGTCATGCTAACACAGAGGAAAAAGTCTGAACACAAAATAGCACATATGAAACAACTCAAGCTATACACAAGGCAATACATTTGCACACCAATTTCTTATGTCCATCATCACCCTACACTTGTTATTTGCAATACACAGATCATCGGGAATTTTATTAAATACAGCTGGTACGTAATAATTGCGCATCTTTTTACCATAGTTTGTATAAACTCGTTGCTTAACAAAGCGTTCCGTTTTTCTCAAGGTGACATCTTTTTTTACGGGAGTCTTATATTCATTAGAATAATAATACCGCGTTAACACAACAAAGTGGAAGAGTTCACGAATCTGAAGGATGCCTAACTCATCGTATTTTTTTTTCATATCAACCGAGTGTAGTCTGGTGGCATAAGATATAGTGTTCACTATTCTTTTTAGGATAACATTTAATGCTTCTTTCTTGTATTCCGAGCAGTTACCATATACAGTAATGCCGTACTTTAAAACAGGTTCTACTAATGCTCTATAGATCAATCGTCTAAGATGAAGCAAAGATTTGCCACGAAGGTGATACATCATAGTCGCAATGGCCCTTATCTTTCTAGAGAGGTAGACGATGTGGTCGCTCCATGTGAGGTGTTGGTCAAAGTGGATGCCCAGATAGAGAACTGTTCTCTCTATTTGCATAGCTTTACAATTACACTGGCAACAATGGGATGTGTGAAAATACAGTGGTTGGTTTAAAATAACAATTTTATGGGGGTTTTTAAAGCATATTAGTTTTGTTTTGTTAACGTTTAAAAAAATGAAATTTTGCGAGAACCAGTCAAACACTCCACTTATATCTGTTTGAAATGATTCCACGCCTGTACGACAATCAGTAGCTTCAAGTGCTAGCGCTGTATCGTCAGCGTATTGAAAAATGTTTGACTTAAGCTGTAATAAACCCAAATCAGGTACATATACGTTAAGAAGCAGTGGGCCAAGTGTACTTCCTTGAGGTACACCGAATTTAACATTTTTTAAATCTCCGCGCGTTTTATCAAGCATCACACAATGCAACCTATCTGTAAAATAATTGACAAAAAGCTTGTTAAAATGACCATGAAAACCAAGTGAGCTTAATTTTTCGAGTAGTAGCGCATGGTCTATCGTGTCAAATGCCTTAGTTAAGTCCAGAAATAAGGATAACACAATGCGATTATTTTCTAGTGCATTGTAAACATAGTCAGAAAATTCTTCAAGAAGTGTAGTCGTACTTCTATTCCTTGTGAAGCCAAATTGCGCAGCATTGTTCAAAGAGTATTTTTCACAGAATGATTCCATAACATATGCAACATGCTTTTCCATAATATGTGCTATTGATGAAAGTATTGCGATTGGCCTATAATTTGTACAATCACCTTTCTTCCCGTGTTTGTAGATCGGCCTGACAACAGATATTTTAAGTTCTTGAGGTATATCACCAGTTTCGAATACGCCATTCAGTATGTTCATAAGCACTTCTTTCAAAACGTCAAAATTTCTGTAAAGATCTCTTAGACGAATGCCATCATATCCCGGTGGCTTGAACTGCTTTATTCTGCATAAAATGCTCCATAGCTCGTCAACTGTTATCAATGGCAGATATGCGGTATGCACACATGCCCGTTTCGGTCGATGTGGTACAGGCCTACTGACTGACAACACAATCATCTGGAAATAATCTTTATTGATGTTATGTTAGACGTAATGTCATTTATATATGTATTAAAAAAAAAAGCAGTGGACTCAGCACCAAATCCTGAGGGAGTCCGGAAGCAACGCCTGTGCGTCTTGATAAGAAAGTCCCTAACTTAACTGATTGAAAGCAGTTTGTTAGAAATGCATTAATTCGCTGCGTTGTATATTGATCCAGCTGAAGGTTACGTATTTTTATCATCAGACGGTTATGAGGCACGCAATCAAAAGCTTTCGAGAAATCAATAAAAATGGAGTCAGTGTTGAGGGGAGAGTCGAGTGCTTGATGAAGGTTGGTTATTAACTCAAATAACTGTGTCTGACGCGATAAATGTTTTCGGAAGCCATGCTGGTTGTTTTGAAGCAAGTTCTTAAGATGAATCACAGTGTGAGTGTATATTATGTGTTCAAGGATCTTGCAACATCAGTGAAATCTGCCTGCAGTTGTTAGAAATGGACCTGTCTCCAGATTTAAATACTGGGATTACTTAAGCAGACCTACAGCCTTCTGGCACACATGCCGTATCGAGTGACTGTTGGAAAATGAGAAATAGCAGGAAAGCTTTGTGTGCTGCCAGGTTACTTTAAGTTTCGCGTTGATGCCATTGACTCCTGGGCTAGTGTGGTGGGGTAGGCGTTCCATTGCATGAGCCACACCAAGTGCTGATATGTGAATGGGTAAAAAAGAAATCTGGGTATTGGCTTTGAGAAGTAATGAATTATAAATGGGTAATTTGTCCGTAAAAACCTCTGTACAGCGGCTGTTGAATTGTTTTGCGCATTGTCTTATAAATAGGGTGCTGCCCTTTACACCTGAATGAACAGGAACCGCCACTAACATTTTTTTGGATTAACAGTGTTCCAGTACTTCTTAGGGTAAATTTTTACCAAACGAGGAAGTGTGAAATGAAAATATTTATTTTTGGCCTCAGAAATTCGTTTTCCAGCTATTTTGAAAATTCTTTGTATTTTCCCACTGCAGTGTCCTTTTTTTAAACGGCTTTCCTAAATGCTCTTTTTTTTCTGTTTTTTGCCCTATCACCATCTCTGGTAAACCAATGATCATTGGCACATGTGGTTACCATTCGGTTTGGTGTGCAGGAATCTTCAATTTCTTTAGTTTGTCTGCACGTGTGTAGTTATAGATAAGCTTTTTAATTGTTGTTTTTTTTATCAGTATGTAGAAGTGGAAGAGAACAGTGTACAACTTTGTGGTCACTTATTTTTTCCAAAACATAAATGTCTGAGTGCTCGTGATGGTTGATTAGGATGGGGTTGGGGATATGCTTACCGTGAGCGGGTTCACGACCAGTTTGGGTGAGCTGGTGATATCAGAGTAAATGAAGGAAATTAGTGTCCTCTTGGCAGTTACTCTCAGAGTCAAGTCTCATACTCTCATAGCGCAGAGGCATCTTCCTCAGGCGCAACATCGGGCACTGGTGGGTACTATGTAAGAACGGGGATGCCAAAGAAGGCGAGCGCTTGCAATCAACCCAGTGCGTACATGCTGCTGCAGAATTCTATTCAATTTGCCACTTTTTTTGTTCACATGAGGTGAAGGAATAAAATGCCTTTAAGCGATCATGGAGACCACCCACAGGAGATAATTCTTCAGTGCAGTCAAACCCCACTGCAACGAAATTTCTTCCACAACAAAGTATTTCCGATTCCCCATTAGCAAACCATATACAGTAATGCAGTTACTGCCGCTCACAGTGCACGATTCCGCTTCAGCAAAGTTTCCGCGAGTAAGCAGCTAATTTTTTTCTGGTTCTGCCAACAGCCTCAGACTCCACGCATGAAACCCGCGACCATTAGTGTGAGGCAGCTTTTAGCTGGCCCAGTTGTTCACTCACTTCACTGTTGAAGAGGGGGGGACAGGGGTCAGTTGAGTGTTTGTTTTAATGTGAAGTTACTGCATCGGCGGTAGAAGGTAACAAGGTTAGACCTTTTACTATAAGCATTGGCTGGGTCCAAAGCGCTTTCACTGTGGCTATAGGGCGGAGCATGTTAGGCCTGTCGACACCTAGCAAGCGGCACGTAACCAATCTGCTCTTGCCCAGCATGCAGGGGATTGGCACATGCCGCCTGCTTGGAGTCATCAGTGTCAAAAGCATCGGTGTCCAAAAATCGCAGTACAAAGCATCAGTTTCAATGCGCATGCGACATGGGTGCACGCATGCCTCAATGACGCCAAAATGCATACATATAGCAGTGTGGGCTGATAAGAAATAAAAAAATATTGCCCCCCAAAATACATACAAGCAGCACGGTCTCCGTATGAATTCTCTCAGTTCGAAGACTGGCGTGAAAAAAAAATCATTTTGGTGGCCAGTGTAGCGAGTAAGTTTTTTAGGATCACATCCATTGTTCGAAATTTTGAAATAGCCATCATGCTTCGACCAGCAGTGAAATCTTGTGCCAAGCATAAATTTGGAGGGTAGTTGGTTGAGGTGTTCATTGAACAAGAACTTCAGAAAGTGCACCACAATACCACAGAATGCTGCCAACAGCAAACTTCACGCCTCCGGTGACTGGGTGGCCAAAGACATCACAGTATGTCGAACAGCAGGCCTGTGCAAATATTCGATACTTTTGAATATTTGACCAACTCGAGGTATCTGATTTGATCCGAATGTTTGGTGTTCAAAATCTGGAATCATCTCTAGTGAATTGCATTTCTCCTACGCTTGCTTCGTGTGGTCTCCATGCCACATACCTTCTTCTCCATGATGCCACCGCATGCAACTGCCAAAGCTCAGACTCTGCGCTGCATGCCTGCGCTCTGCTGCCTGTGGCTGAGGTTGCACATGCGCACGATGCCCAGATTTGCACCTCCCAGGGGCTCGAATTGGCACGGTGGTATGCATCAGCAGAGATTTAGCATAGCACAATCCATTTCTGCTCACTGCCGGGGCACCCGCACTGATTGTTCCCGACGCAGCAGGCGTGCCAACAGCTGGCTGGCGCCTGGCACCATGTGGCACCCTTGTGATCTGCTCATGCACACTGGCTCCCCATGGAAGCAGATTGCAGTAGTGGCTACTACACTAATTATCTCTAACTGGATGGTGCACGGCTCCGTTGACTTCCGTGGGGCAAGTCTGATTTGACTGCAGCTGTCAGGCCCGCTCTTCTTAGATCACTACCCAAGCATGACGGTGCAAGCATGAGAGGGAGCTAGCAGGAGGTACGTGGAGATGGGTCCCCTCTTTCCAACCCCTGACACAGGATGGCACTTCATATGCGCCTAGCAGGTGTTCTTGGAGTTGCCGTGCAACAACACAGTCGCAATTAAGGGTCAGAGGTCCCACAGATAGCTCTCACAACCTGCGAATACGTCAGCTCCACATGTACGTCAACTCACCAAATTTCCAACAGCCATTTTTACAGGTAATTGACACAGCTTCAATGAAAGCTTTAATGAATTTTTATATTTGTTCATGTCATGGCCTTGTATGCCTGTTGTGATGTTCAACATTTTTGAGTGCCAAAAGTATAATATTTGCTTCAAAATTGTTTCGAACAAAAGTACTATTTGCTTTGAATTCATTTTGAACAAAACAAAAACACTGTTCGCACAGGCACAGGAAGAATTTTTTTGTAACATTATCATAACCGCTGTGCTGCATTCTTGGTGGTTGAAATTATTCCAGAGCCCTCCACTGCAGCACCTCTTCCTTTCTTCGTTCCTCCCTTCCCTTCATGGCGCAGAAATGTGAGACAATTACTGTGCCATTTCCTTTCCTGAGAAAACAATTTTCATTTGTGCTGTGTTCAGTAGTAGACTTTGGTTCAGCACTGTAAACAGCACTGTAGACTAGTAGTCGGTTGAAGAGGTTGCTGATGTGCTGCCTTCTTCTATAGGCCTGTTGCTGAAGGTGATGCTGGGGCAGCTGTCTTCTGCCAACAAAACAGAAGGTGCCACGGCCGAGGTCATTTGGAGGTGAGGTTGTGAGCGCATTAACCCTTCATACGACAGTGGGACACGTGTGCCACTGACTTCAAGTGCTGACAAATGGAAAACAGTGCACCTACGTACAGCATTTTGACACGATAGCGTTAAGGGCCCCGTGTCTCAGAAAAGCCGGTGTCGGCGACGGTGTTGGCCGCGAGTGAAAAATCCGAGAAGCATTAATAAATAAAACCGAGTAGGAAATTTGTCGAGTTGGGGAATCGAACCAGGGCCTCCGGAGTGCGAGACGACCACGCCAACTACTCTGCCACGCCAGCTCGATGGTTTGGAATGAACAAAGGCGCGTCTAGTGAATACAGTGTTGTCTTAGAAGGGTGCTTTAGAGACATGTACTGTGGTGTATATTAGTAATTACGAGCAAGGAAATTACACAAGTCGCAGTTTAAGCGAGTAGCAAAGTACATTTCCGCTATTTTTCCTCTTCGCTTGGTGCGCACGTAGTGCCATCAGGCGGCACCCACTAAAACCACTCCCACCTCCTCCTCCTCCTCCTCCTCCTCGCAATATACGCCACTGCCCCAAGAGATAACGCGCGACGGCAGCGCCTCCCGCTCGTCTCATTCGGGCGCAGTGGGGCCATGCGGGGACGCAAGAATCGCGTGGTGAGCTGCGAACAACACAGCGTACATCCAAGGCGCATTCACCACGAAGCTTGCAGCTTGCTGCCCGTTGGCGCGGAAGCTATGCTGACGTTCGTGGCATCGGGTTTGTCGAGAACGATGTGCCAATGAACTACGACTGCAACTTGAGTCTCGCGCGTTTCGGCGATATGAGGACTCTCAGGAATCTATGAATCTAGAGAATGCCTGCATATATGGGAATTAACCCATTACGCTATCGCATCATACCCTCAAGGCACAGCTTGAGTGTCCCCTCCAATTTTTTTACGTGCTGAATACTACCAGACTATCAAACAATTTAGTGCTCTTTTACGTTTCGCTAGTAGGTCTCCTTGGTGTTCTGTATGTTTTTGCAAATGTTCGTACCATGAGAAACTTGCCCGAACTCCCGCTTTTCTGTGAGAAATTAGTTTGCATGCATTAAGTGCCGGCTGTCGGCATGTCCTGGTGCTGCACTTACAGATTTTGCCAAGAAAAATATGAATTAAGAAGCACAAACCTCTCCTATCAGAGAGGGCCGTGTTATGTTGACAAGTGCAACATGTGGGTGCATGAATTACTTCATGAAGTGGAAGTTCGTGTATGCAATATGCAGCCACGACCAGTCTTCGAAATGAACTAAACACAACCATGGGCGAGTACGGTCAACTTAAGTTGCGCTTGTCGAAGTAGTTTGCGCTTTTAATTAAATGATAAGCATCTCCGATACTCCTACGAGAAATGTGCAGAGCAGTCATGGCAGCAGACTGCTGAGTTCTCAGTTCACAAAAAACCTTGTTCCCTTCGTTCACACTTCAATGCACTGTTAGCACAGGGTCTCACTGAACAAGAGCGAGCTTGCTGCTTAACTGGCTCCCATCGCAAACGAAATTTAGGCTTAGCATGCACCAGACACTGTGCTCAGCTCCCTTCGAGTCAAGCGCCTTCGGATGCTTCGTATCTCAAATGAACTGCGTGCATACCTGCACTACACAACCGCAAAGCGGACAAAACATCTGTAAAAGTTACAGTGGGGAAAACGAAACTGAACAACCAAAAAAATCCAATCCGTAGCACAATCAACAAACCACTAGATGTCAATCCGATGTGCATGTCATTGGGTGTCCATGGCGGATGAAGTGAAGAGCCGCCAGCTTTCCCTCTAGTGTGCAGTAAGAAACTCTATAGGTGCAGTGTTATGTCACCCGGGCTGTCTCTTTTTCTGCAAAATAAGTTGTATATTTTGAAGTTCGGTATTGCAAGTGCTTCCATTTGAGAGAGCACGCAGCTGCTGCTCGAATGCCCTCAACATCTCAATTTACTATTGACAAGATCTGGAATGTACTACACATTAAACTTGTTCCGATTTCTGTAGTGGTGTGGTGCTACTAACCATACTAAAAATCACTGACTATCAGAGGGCGCTACCTTTGTGTATTGTTCATGTGTGTCGGAGCTAAGGCGAGGAAGAATCAGCTCCTACAGCATTTTTTTTTTGCTCTGCTCGCACTGCGGCGGCGTTGCCCAACTTCCTCTTTCTTGTCCGGCGCCGCGTGCCATGGCCTGCGAGCTGAGCGGGGCGCGAGGGGCAATACATGTGCATGCATATAAAAGGTGCAATAAACAGTGCTGAGCACTTCTTTGCGGGCCGAGAGTAGTGCCTCGTCCTTCAGGCCTCTACAATTTCTGTTCTTGTTTTTTGACAGCAGAGTTTGCAGTTCATTTTCCTTTTTTTTGGTTGGTAGTGAATGGGTTTTGTGGGTGTAAAGGGAGCATGGCTTTCGTTGACATCACTATAATCTAAAATCTGCTAGCACATTTGGTGAAATATCTTGGCAGCGGGTTGCGAAGACCCTAAAGCACCAAAAAAAACAACTCTCATCATTTACGACTCAAGTGCAGTGCATAAAATACAATGTGAATAGTACAACGAAAGACGTGCGAGCATGCACTGATGTCCCAGACCTCTGAAACAAAATCTCACTATGTGAACTGAACTACGACCATTCCACATCATTGTTTAATCCACCACTGTTGCGCTAAAAAAAAATGACTGCGTCAGAACCAGCTTAAGTGCTCGCCTTTCGTCTTTGAGGAGTACGCAGCGAAATGAATGTCATGACCGCTGACCGGTGAACTATGTGCTGTCACATTTATTTTTCATGTCAGCTCCTCACGTTAGGAAATGAAAAAATAGAACTGAAGCCAAAGAGTTGGTGTTATAGAAGCAAACTAGATGGCTCAGCTTGTCCAGGAGCCCCGACTTAAATTTTTGGCGCCATGTTCAAAACGTCAGTCATATAGTACCATATTTACTCGCACAATTTGTGCACTTTTTTTCTAAAATTAAAGAAAGCTTCAAAAGTGGTGTGCAGATTACACTGAGATGTTGCGAACACATCCTAAAAGACATGACGAAGGTCGTAACTTGCAATGTATGTTATATCGCCGCATGTAACTAGAGTCCACAACTCTCATCCCTCGCTGGTCAAAAGAAAGTTTACTTCAATATAAGTCAACGACACATGCTTCCCCCCTCACTGCACCTACCTTATGCGCAAATTATGCAAATGGAGATAGGAGGCAATAAAACGGTGCCCTCACACACTCCTGGCGGAGTAGCGGCAACGGCTGGGTAGTTTCGGATTCTGGTGAAACGCATGCTGACCAGAAGTTTGCTGTCACATCTGCTACTATGGGAAAGCGACCGGCAGCGCAAGTGAGCCAGGTAAAAGGTGCACAATTGACTTTTCTTTACCGGAGCCAATTTACAAATGAATTACTGACTCACTCACCTTCCCCAGCCGCACCGATCTTCCAAAGCTTGTCTGCGTGCACCTGTGTTTTTCCAGATTCGAGAGCTAGCTTTTGAGGTGTGGCCATTGCACATGATGTGCAAAAAAAAAAATTTAAGCAAAAACATACCAATCAGGGAATGAGCGACATTTATTCTACGTTCAGTCGCCACTCGCGGAGTCTTCTGAGTCCAAGCTGGTGCTTTGCTCTGGTGCATGCTCAGCATGCTCATCAGTTAGCAGAGCAGCTGTTCTTCTAGTTTGGGAAACTTGCACGGCTTGCCTCGGAAAGCGAGCTTTTTGTAGCTTGTGTTCCTCAATGCATCCTTTTGGTTGCATCATCGTCGGACACGCTTCTCGGCCACATCAGCAGGACTTCTCGGTCCTGCCTGCCGCACGCTTGCCTGGTTCGACAGCAAACTCGCAGCCATGTAGCTGTTAATGTGCTTGCCCATCGTGCTAAAATTGCAACACTCAGCGGCAGCACAGGAAAGCCACAACTACAGTGAAAGGCAGCCACAGGAAGCTGGGGCTAGTGATACTGATGCCGATAAGGATAGCGGGAACTCACGGTGGAGGAAAGAGTTGAAGATGATGTCGATGAGCTGCGGCGTCGGATGCCATCCATGGGCGGCACCTGCTGTGTGCATGCACGGCCTCTGCGATCAAGCGCACCATTGCTTGCAGCCAGAGCTGATCGCGGAGGCCACGGCGCGTGCATTTCGAAGGCTATTCCCGTGTGGGTCTTGGAAAGTTCGAGTGCAGCCCTTACATGGATCTTTTTTTTTTTTAATATTTCCTTTGCGAAAGCAGGGTTACAGCCCTTGCACGCGTTTATACGGTATTTATAAATTCAGGTAATAATTTGGGTTGCACAAATTACGCAAGTAAATAGAGTATGTGCAATGGCCTATGGAGTGGTAGTGAAATAGTTAGACATCAAAAGCTGTTTGTCATAGCACACAACCTGTCAGCTAGGAGTCTGCTTCTTTGACATGCATTCTAGTTGCTTTCACACGAAGACAGTATAACACCTGTTGCAGGGAGTTTTCTAGTGGAAACGGGCAGTAAAAGCATCTGCATTGCATGCTTTGGATATACTGATATCCATGCAGGCAAATCTTTTTGTGCAAAAGGCCTTCTGTATTTACTGCGGATATTTCACTTACTTCCAGAAGCGCATTGTTTTCCAGTGTGTTTGGCATTACCTTATAGCCATCATCAGTTCTTACTTGCCAAGCCTTGAGATGCCATGTACTTGGGGCAGGGCTATCCAGCAGTATGGATTCTATGCTTTACTTACTTAACGATACATGTTTCAGGGCTAGCTGGTTCACCATGGTCTCGAAATAAAAGAAAGTTGGCGCGCGCGCGCGCGCGCACGCACGCACGCGCGCGCGCACACACACACACACGGACGGACGGAGACGGACGGACGGACGGGGACGGACAGGGACGGACGGGGACGGACAGGGACGGACGGACAGAGGGACAGGGACGGAGGGACAGGGACGGAGGGACAGGGACGGACGGGGACGGACAGGGACGGACGGACAGAGGGACAGGGACGGAGGGACAGGGACGGAGGGACAGGGACAGGGACAGACAGGGACAGGGACAGACAGGGACAGAGGGACAGACAGAGGGACAGAGAGACAGACTTGTGTGTCTCGTTCATCCTTAAGAAGAAAAAAAACTGCTGGATTTTTTTTTTTTTCAGGCCGATGTACCAATTGTTATTTTCTACTGTTCTGCTGTGCTTCTAAACAATCCCAAAAGCAGTTTTTTCACACCTGGTGTTGCTTTGTCTGTGTGTGGCTTCACTCTTCGCTCTCATCATCGCTACTGTGCTAGACGAGTTCTGTTAGTATTTGAGCTGTGTTAGTTGATGATTCGGCAAAAACTAATTAATTTGGCCCCTGTTAATTTGGAAATTTATATAATTTGGCCTTCTTGCTTCCTCCCATCAAAAATCTACATGTCTGTGGCAGCAAACTCGGAGCGAAATTGCGTGCACACACCGGTTAATTTGGACTGGAGATGACCTGAACTGAAGCATGCATCACGGCTGTTGTCGTTTTCCAAGGGCCAGAGGCAATGCTGTTATACATTCAAGGTGGGATTTCAAAGCGTGCATTGCTGCTGTCATCACTTCTGAGGTGAACCGCAGCAGTAGCCTGGTGGTTTGAGCATCTGAGTTGCACACGGGAGGTGCAAGGTTTGATCCCCAGTGCCGCCAGACATCAATTGGTGATACAATAGCTGAAAGCTTTTCCCTGGCTGGTGCTGAGCTTCCGAGAGGCAAAATCCTTGGAAATGGGTCTTTGACTCCACCTTGTGTAAAGAAGGAATACCTGGCTCTATGGCACTGTTTATTCAAAGCTGCCCTTGCGCCATTAAATCACTTCCTTGTTGAGGACGACACAAAATCAACTTTATGATGATCCAGGCATTTCTTCCAGTCCTTTGAGATCTGAATCAATGGGGTTTTGCTAGCCACCATGTTATTTTCAATTGCCAGTCTTGTGTCAGTTCATGGATTTCACTCATTTTGCATGACCACATAACAGGTTGCATGCTGTTGGGCTGTGTAATCAAACAGGAAACATTTGTGTGCACATCATGTTTGTTTTTTGTATGGTGCTGAGTCAGTCCGTTTCATTTCATTAGCAAAACCGTACACTGTCTTAAAGAAATTAAGGGAAACATTTGCCTGTTTATCTTCTTCCAAATTATTTTATTCATATCAACAGATATTTTATATTAGATTCGATATTGGAAGGCATTTTTTCTTTAGATTCGTATTCATTTGTATCAGAAAATTTCCATATTCCCACACCCCTAAATAAAATAATTGTTCGTGTGCCATTTTTGTTGTTCATTCGACGGTTTGGCATTCGAATAACTCGGACATTTCTTTTAGCTCTTCTCAGATCAGAATCAACGAGGTTTTAGTTGATGACTCAACAACATAGCCAGCAGAATGCACAAAGAACAAGAGTGCTATTGGATGAGCGCCTGTCCAACAGCCTTCATGTATTCATCTGCACTGTGTACTTGTCGAGCCGTTTTCTGCCTCTGCGTGCCCTTGCCTTATTTCGTGATCATTCTGTGCAGCAAGGGCAAAGCAGCTGGCGGGGATGGTCTGCGACTGGTGGTGCTCCAGGAGGATGAGGAGCCCTCAGTCATCCTCGCCTGGGGACAGGGCAAGCTGCTCAAGCTGGCCGGGAGCATGTACCGCCACGAGTGGAGCACTGACCTCAAGCTGGACTCGCCCATCAGGTATGCAGCAGGCTGGGCTGGTTTGTTGCAGTTAAGGCATAGATTAATGCTAATCATCACTATCAGCCAAGCTATGTTCACTGTAGGGCAACGGCCTCTACCATGCATCAACCCTGTCCTGTGCCAGCTGTGGCCACCTTATATCCCCACAAACTTCCTGATCTCATACACCGACCTTACTCTGCACCTCCACTCTTGGCATCTACTCCGTTACCTTAACAGACCATGCAGTTATCTTGCCTTCCCGTTATATGCCCTGCCCATTCCCCTTCTTGATTTCAATGAGCAAATGATGGCAATCACTTTTGCTGTATGTTGGCTGGAAATCTGCTGCCTAAAACACCTCGGGCCTTATGTGCAGATTGTGCATACAGTGGTAGTGAAACTGCATGCACGGATGGTGAGTGTGTGTGTGCAATGTTTTGCTGCTGTTGCTTTTGATGTAGTTGCACTCAGTGTGTCTTGCAACATTCAATATGTGGTCTGAGCTTGCTTGATGAAGTGCTAGGTGCCTGGTGGCAATGAATGGTTCTGCATTTAGCTTCCACTCAAAAGGAAAGGGCTTCTGGCACTGCATATCAAAGTACGGTCAGTTGGTATTACAACACAGGCCACAGTGCAGTCAGTGTGCTGTAGGTCATAGTAAGCTTGGCTGAACATTCATGGACAAGCTGATGTGAAATGACGGAGGTGCAGCCAAAATATGCTGTCTCCACACTGCCGTGACAGCACATTAGCATGGCACAGGAGTGCTATCCACATCTTGTTTTTGCATGCAATGACCCTGTAAGTATAACACTGCTGAAGGGCAGCTCTGCTTGCACACAAAATGCTGATATACTTGTGCGGTCATCTGCGCTTTGTGCCACGTTTATCTCATCATCGGTTTACGTTGCTGTAGCTGCAAGCAGTTACTGCCAGTCAGTGAAGATCAGTTTTTCCATGACTGTACGTAAACTTTCTGTCCTCGCATTCTATCAGTTACAAGCACAGTTGATGTCTAGCACTTTCCTCATGGCCATTGTGTCTGGCTCACCACATCTCCCTGCAGGAGCTTTGTTGCTGGCCACTTCACAGCTTTCAGCATGTATGAGCTGTTTGTCGTTTCCGACCATGGCACCCGTGCCACCCTGGTGAGTTTCTTGAGGTGTCCTCCTTTTTTCTTCTACTTGGGGCTCTTAGGAGAGTGCCAAACAGGAAAACTTAAGCTTGAAACTGGTCCATTAGCACCAGGTAGTGGCAGATAAAGGTTGAAACTTGTTCCATTGAATATATTGAAGAATCTGCAGGTTATCAGAGCAGCAGTGAGGACAGTTGTGGTAGGATAATGCTGCTGTGCTGGTGGTGGTCCTTCTTTGGAGGAGTAAAAACGTTGGCTGCTAGACCTTTGAGCTGAACGTGCTGGTGCACTGCCGTGGTGGCTTAGTGGTTATTAAGCTCAGCTGCCAACCCAAAAGATACGGGTTCAGTCCTGGCCACAGCCATCGCAATTTGTTTGGTTTATGGTTTATGGAAGTTTAACGTCCCAAAGCGACTCAGGCTACGAGGGACGCCGTAGTGAAGGGCTCCGGAAATTTCGACCACCTAAGGTTCTTTAACATGCACTGACATCGCACAGTACACGGGCCTTTAGAATTTCGCCTCCATCAAAATTTGACCACCGCGGCTGGGATCGAACCTGCGTCTTTCGGGCCAGCAGCCAAGCGCCATAACCACTCAGCCACCGCGGCGGCCTAACTCCATCGCAATTTGATGAAAAGCAAAATGCTAGAGGCCCAGGTACTGTAAGTGCATGTTGCAGAACCACTGGGTGGTCGAAATTATCCATAGCCGTCCAGATGGTGTCCCTCATAGCCCAACTTGCTTGGCAGCGTTCAACCCCATAAACTAACTAAACATGCTAGTTTTAAGGAGGGATGTAGGTCTTAAAATAGTTAAGAACAGCCAGAAATCGTTTTTGTGAAAAATGCATTTTCCAAGTATTTGTGCAATCCATAGCCTGCCCTGAAAATATTAATGCTGAATTTAATCAGGAGATACAATAAAATAAATTTCGGAAACGACCCAGGATCCGCAAAATGCCCTACAAGGCAAAATTTGTTCGAACTTCCCATGTGCGCTGCGGGCGAACTAGCCAAGCAATCTCCACTGTCTTGGGTTCGTTTTGAGGCCTGTTCTTTTGAGCACATTTTGTGCCATCTCCAAATGACATCGCTCAAGTAGAATGACCACTCTCAGTGGTTTTCCAAAGGCGGCCCATGCACACAAGGCAAGCCCTGTGTCAACGCAACTGGCACATCGTTTTTTTTTAATATTTTTGTTTCACGATCTCCTCCATAATTGCCACTTTCGCATGACCTTGTCTGCTTGTGTGGTCATATTCTCGTGGCCTATGCCCGCCTAAAGAAGTAGGCATGTCATGCGTGTCATAAAAAATGAAAGCGTCCATGGGAAGCGTAGCTGAACAACTTGGATGACTGCATGCTGCCAGGATTGCCTGTTGTGTCCAAAGCGCTCTGTTCTCAGACTAACTGTAGTACAACCGGCGTCATCAAATCATCAGCCAGCACTTCCGAGCGATCTAAGACCTTATTAATACGTTCAAACCCAGTTATAACAAACAGCATGGTTCAACACGATTTGATATATGGAATAGTTCGATATACTCGAACCCACTTATAAAGAAAACGTCAGTACCAAATTTGTTATATACGAGGTTGCGAGCACCGAGTGAAAACACACCGATGAAAGAAAAACCCTGCCACTCACCGTGAATACGTATTTACACGATTGCAAGTCGGCCTTTGTTTTTTTTTTTTTTAATCGGAAGTGGGGGGGTCGACTTACAATCGAAACGAAAACATCGCACTATAAATAAAGGCGAGACAAACGAGATATCAGGCATGCTACAGCGTGGTTGCATTTTTGCTGCGCGGCTCCGTCGCATCGCTCTTGGTGCTGGTCTTGAGCAGCTGCTATGTCAACGCGCAAAACTGGCATCCCTCCCCGCGCGTGCGGGCAATGGCCGATGGCGGCTATCGATAAGCAGCAAACTGGCACCCCACACTCCTCACACGTGGCTGCTGACTGCAGTTGCTGATAAGCGGTGGCGGCTCTATAACACAGTCGCGTTTTACGGAAGCTCAAGCGTCCAACACGTTTTCTTTTTTACTTTCAAATGCGCGCTCGGCACTCAAGGGAGCGTTGATAGTTGATGGAAGGGCCGCTGTTCCAATCGAGGCAGCACCCACACTCGGAACGGCAGCGGTGCTGGGAAGTGTCGTTAGCCGACTGAAGAGCCGACGCCATTTACACATAGTTTCTTTTTGGCTCTGACGCATTTGACTACTGCCGGCCGTGTTTCACAATTTCTTAATGGAGTGCTTCGTAAGTCACCATTTGTGCTCCAGGTCCGGCAAGCGACCGACGCTCGTTGGCAGCTACATTCAAGATGGCTGCCATTCTTACGCCGAAGAAACGAACAGCCGCGCACCGGGCCGCAAGTTCGACGTTCGCAGCGGGTGATACAGGTGTGGCAGCTGCAGCGAGGAAAATTTTCAGCTGTTCCACGTGATGTCGTGATGTGGCTATTTGCGAAGTGCGGGACTTCGCTGGACGATGACGTTAGAACGACGTGCTGTGGGACCGCAGCAGCGATCACGACAGTAGCGCAAGTGAGGACGAGTAGTCCAGTGACTAATACATTTTCGTTTTGGAATGGGCCCACGGGCACGTCCGCGCACGGCAGCCGATAGCGGCTGGCGATAAACGGTGGCCGCTGAATAATGCTATCACGTCCAACTATTCAAGGCCAAGCTTAAACAACCTCGGGAAGTTTTTTTTTTCATTTTTCGAATATGTGATTTGGAGCGTCGACTTACAAATGTGTAAATACGGCACTACTTAAAAAGTAATTTACTGGCGAGAGGTGTACCTATTTGCGGTAGGCAGTGATTTCTTTTCTTGAGCAATGCGTTTAGCTCCATCAGTGAGAATGGCATTTTCGACACTCAACATCATTTGAATGAACTCCAGTCCACTTCCCTGTATTCCCGAGTGGTATCGTCGCAGCACATTGGGAGCAGAAACGGCTCTGCGAAGTGTCAGGCGAGCATCTTCCAGAGGTGACTCCTTGGTGTCGCCAGACACGAGCACACTGGAAACAACAATTTGAGTTCAATGGGCTTGCTATCACAGCTAAGTCGTCGTCAGCCGTCAAAACATCCTCGAAGGCATCCTCTGTTGGCACAGCATCTGGAACATCGGCGAGTTTTTCCCACGGCATGGCAATACCACTAACATCGTTTGCTGCACACACCATACTCACAGCTTCCGCGCCCTCATGACACAGTCCAGCATGATGGAAGCAGTTCTCTTGTGCACAGTGGTCTAGAGCTTATCGATTCACGTCTTGCCCAGCATGACTTATCGTTTTGATTGCAGCCAGAAAATTAATA